>NW_005329676.1:0-679 GCF_000412655.1 Myotis brandtii | reverse complement strand
TATTTATGCATTCATTGGTTGATTTTTGTATGTGCACTGAGTGGGGATCAAACCCACAACCTTAGAGTATAAGCACGATACTCTAACCAACTGAGCTACCTGGCCAGGGACTGAACAAAAATACCTGGCATACAAAGAAGCAGAAATGTGCAATTTGTAATGAAAAAAATAATGAAAGCAGATCCCAAAGTGACAGAGATACTGAAATTAGAAGACCAGGGTATTAACACAGTTATTTTATTTGCATTTCATAAGTTCAGAAAACTTACGTAGAGCACTAGAGATATTGGAAAACACACAAATTGAACTACTTGAAATAAGAATTACAATGGATATGATGAAAACTACACTGTAGAAGATTAACAGTTGATTGGACTTTGCAGGAAAAGAAAACATTACTGAAGTAAAAAAAAAAAGCAAAGCAAGAGAAGCCATTTATAAACTGTTTATAAAGCTAAAAGAAATCAGTAGACCTACATTATGGATATTATAGAAAGTCTTTTAGGCTAAAGAAAATGACACAAGGTTAAAATATAGATTTGCACAAAGGATATAGGGCAATGACAGAGTTAACTGTGTATGCAAAAATTCAATGTTTTAATTAAGTAAATCTTATTAAAATATAGTGGCTTAAACAGAAAGTATCACAATGCAAAATGGGATTTACAACATAAATAAC
>NW_005329675.1:0-258 GCF_000412655.1 Myotis brandtii | reverse complement strand
CCCCCCCCCCCCCCCCCACACTCTGCCTCCCTCTCTTCCCAAAACTAATAAAAACACATCCTTGACCAGCCAGCATGTCTCAGTGGTTGAGCATTAACCTATGAACCGGTCATTGTTCAATTCTTAGTCAGAGCACATGCCCAGGTTGTGGGCTCCATCCCCAATGGGGAGTGTGTAGGAGGCAGCTAATCAATGCTTCTCTCTCAACATTGACATTTCTATCTCTCTCTCCCTCTCCTTCCCCTCTAAAATCAATAA
>NW_005329674.1:0-207 GCF_000412655.1 Myotis brandtii | reverse complement strand
GTATGTGTGTGTGTGTGTGTATGTGTGTGTGTGTGAGAGTCTGTGTGTGTGTGTGAGTCTGTGTGTGTGTGTGTATGTGTGTGTGTGTGTATGTGTGTGTGTGTGTGTGTGTGTGTCTGTGTGTGTGTGTGTATTCCTTTTCAGTGATTGGATGAGTCTCAGGTCTCCCGCTCTGGTGAAACCCAAAGGCCACTTGGGAGATGGCAG
>NW_005329673.1:0-806 GCF_000412655.1 Myotis brandtii | reverse complement strand
TGCTTTATTCACAGAAAGGAGTTAATGGTCAACAAAATGCATGTAGGGCTTGGTTGGGGTAAAGGAAGCCATAAAAAAGACACAATCAGCATCTCACCCTTCCAGTCAGATGCACACCTTCTCAGCTTGCTGTGAGAAAAACCAGATAGGATACAGCTCAGGATGCGTTCAGTCGGGACAGACACCCATTCCAGGTGGATTAACCAACGACTGGGACTAATGAGGTCATTGTTACGTCAGGGCTCGGGCTCCTTTGTGCTGCAGGTGCCCTTGTGTTGGCTTCTTTTCAGACCAGCTCCCTGAGGTAGAAAAATGCCCTGGTTGAGGGGCTCAGCGGGTTGGAGCATCCTCCCCTACACCAAAATGTTGTGGGTCCAACTCCCGGTCAAGGCACATACTTAGGTTGTGGGTTCCATCCCTGGTTGGGGCCCCTATGAGAGGCAAACCATCCATGTTTCTCTCTCTGAAATCAAGTTTTAGAAACCATTTTTTACAAAATGATTACAGAAAAAAACCCCAAGATGGCAGGATAGGTAAACACCGGAGATTGCTGCCTCGCACAACCGCTTCAAGAATACAACAAAAAGACGGAACGGACATCATCCAGAACCACAGGAAGGCTGGCTGAGTGGAAATTCTACAACTAGAAGGAAAGAGAAAAGTATACCGAGACTCAGAGGAGCTGCAGTGCGGAAGTAAAGTACAGAGGTATGGAGGCGCACATGGAGAGGGCTTGTGGCTGAGGACACGGTTGTCTTTTTCAACCGATAGGGAGTCTCAAGCTCTGAGCTCCAGTTCCGGGGGAG
>NW_005329672.1:0-488 GCF_000412655.1 Myotis brandtii | reverse complement strand
ATCAGATAGAATTAATTGACATCTTCAGAACATTTCAGTCCAAAGACACAGAATATATATTTTTCTCAAGTGCACACATGTCATTTTGAAAGATAGACAATATATTGGGGCACAGGCAAAGTTTCTTCAAATTCAAGAAGATAGAAATCATTTCAAGCATGTTCTCAGATCAAGATGGCATAAAATTAGAAATCAACAACAATAAAAACAATTAAAATAACCAAACACCCGGAGGCTAAATAGCATGCTATTAAACAATGATTGGGTTTCCAAAGAGTCCAAAGAAAAAAAAAAGTAATAAATTATTTAACCCCACAACTCAAAGAGTTAGAAAGAGCAACAAGAAAAGCCCAGTGTAAGGAAGGAAGGAAATAATAAAGATCAGAGCAAAGATAAATGACATAGAGACCAAAAAACCAATACAACAGATCAACAAAACCAAGATCTGGTTCTCTTTGAAAGGATAAACAAGATTGATGAACCTCTAG
>NW_005329671.1:0-217 GCF_000412655.1 Myotis brandtii | reverse complement strand
CAGAAAGTGCCATTCACTGCAGTACATGAGATTAAATGGAATAAAACATACCAGCAATCTTTAAAGGCTGTGAAATTTTGTTTAATATAGTTCTCTTGATCATTAGGAGGGAGGAAATCAAACCATTTAAAAAATGTAAATGATATGTTAGTACATTTCCTTATCCAAATACATAGCCAAGGATAAACAGAAGACTTAAACAAGCATATGAAATTTC
>NW_005329670.1:0-908 GCF_000412655.1 Myotis brandtii | reverse complement strand
TTTACAATCTAAGGGAGAAGTGGGCAGTGTCCCTGACTAAATATTCAGGTTTTACATGTTTTAAAAATTCTTATGGCACACCAGTTTAAAATCACTGGTATAGAGAAATGCAGTGGATTTTTGTACATTAATTTTGTATCCTGGAACTTTACTATGTTTATTATTTCTAATAGTTTTTTGGGTAGAGTCTTTAAGGTTTTCTGTACAGAATCATGCCATCTCCAAAAAGTGACACTTTTACTTCTTAATTCCAATTTGAATGCCTTTTATTTCTTTCTCTTGCCTAGGACTTCCAGCATTATGTTAAATAAGAGTGGTGCGAGTGGACTTCCTTTTCTTGTTCTTGATTTTAGAGGAAAACCTTCCAGGTTTTCACCATTGAATATATTAGTTGAGGGTTTGTCATTTATAGCATTTGTTATGTTGAAGTACTTTCTCCTATACCTGTTTTAATGAGTGTTTTAATCATAAGTGGATATTGTATCCTATCAAATGCTTTTTCTGCACTTATTGATAAGATCATGTAACTTTTATTCTTTGTCTTATTAATGTGGTGTATTATATTTATTGATTTGCATATGTTGAACTATCTTGTGCCTCTCAATGAACCTCACTTGATCTGATGTATTATTTTATTTGCTAGTATTTTCTTTAGGATTTTTGCATCTGTATTCATTAGAGATATTGGTCTGTAGCTTTCTTTTTTGTGTTTCTTTGCCTGGTTTTGGTATCAAGGTTATCTTGACCTCATAAAACGTGTTAGGAAGCCTTGCCTCTTCTTCAATTTTTTTGAAGAGTTTGAGAACATGTATCAAATCTTTGAATGTTTGGTGGAATTCACTAATGAAGCCGTCTGGTCATGGACTTCCATTTTTTGGGGAGGTTTTTGATGGTTATTTCAATTTCCT
>NW_005329669.1:0-482 GCF_000412655.1 Myotis brandtii | reverse complement strand
CCGAGGACGAGGCCGATTATTACTGTTGCTCATTACGATACACAGGCAGTTATACTCACCACAGTGGTGCAGGTTCATGGGGAAATGAGACCAAAACCCACCCCAGGCTCCCAGGTGCCCTCCTTGTTCTGAAGATGCTCCCCTCCCTGGGCTGGGGGCTCAGGGGGCCTGGCCTGGAGGATTCCTCCTCTACCCCTTTCTCCCGCCTCTCCCAGAGCCCTGAGAGCCAGCGTGTTTTTTCAGCTCTTCTACCCTCTCCCATGAAATCCACAGGAGCTGAGCTCTCAGGTTTACTGCCTTTGCTGTGTTTTGTGCATCCAGAGGCCCCTCATTCCAAAGCGCTCATTGTAACAGCCACAGGGAGGCCGTGTTCGGCATGCTGGGTAGATGTCCGACAATCCTCTGGGAAATCCTCACTTCCAAACCCTGGGCCTCCCACACCTGTGCAGACCAACCTGGATCCAGTTCTCCACTAATGAAGT
>NW_005329668.1:0-347 GCF_000412655.1 Myotis brandtii | reverse complement strand
GATAAAAAAGAAAAAGCCAAATAAAAACAAAGGTAAAACTATAATTAAGTAAACATAAAATAAATATTTTAGTAGTTACCAAAAATAATTATTCCTATAACTAAAAGCTGATTATTTGCGAAGACCTGTAAAGTAAAAAAACAGTAATAATTTGGAAGTGTTTTATCCCTGCTGAATAATATAATGATGAAATAAACAACAGATTTAAAATCAGAGGAGTCAGAATCCTAACATATCAAATAATTAAAAGAGGACCCTATGTCCAAATTAGCACCTGCATTCAAAAAACGTAAACTAAATGTATCTGTTCCTCAAATGAAG
Source organism: Myotis brandtii (assembly GCF_000412655.1). Classification (NCBI taxonomy): domain Eukaryota; kingdom Metazoa; phylum Chordata; class Mammalia; order Chiroptera; family Vespertilionidae; genus Myotis; species Myotis brandtii. Next base: position 26 of record NW_005329668.1, on the reverse strand, counting down.
CCAATAACCACATAAGAAAATTAAAT
>NW_005329667.1:0-201 GCF_000412655.1 Myotis brandtii | reverse complement strand
GCTAATTAGACTGGACATCCTTCCAGACGTCCTTCTGAGATGAAGCCAGGGCTTCAGCCGTGGGATCCAGGCAGCCACCCCCTGCTGCGAGGGAGGGATCCAGGCAGCTGCCCCCAGCTGTGAGGGAGGATCAAGGTGGTTGCAAAGGAGGGATCGAGGCAGCCACCAGGGCTGCGAAGGCCTACTCTTGCACAAATTTCA
>NW_005329666.1:0-362 GCF_000412655.1 Myotis brandtii | reverse complement strand
GCTGCCTAATGAACTTCAGTTTTCTCATCTGAAATGGTGTCAATGACACTTCTCTCACACGGTTGTTGGAATGATGACCCATAATAATAAAAGCGTAATATGCAAATCGACTGAATAACCTCGCAGCAGAACAACCAATCGGACAACCATGCTATGACACGCACTGGTGCCAGGCCAGTCAAGGTGGGTGCAGTGCAATTGGTTGAGGGGGGCCCCCGCCATCACCCCACGATTGCCCCGCAGAGGGAGGTCCAGGCCACTGGCCAGCAGGGCAATCAATCCGGGGGCTCTGCAATTGTCCCAAAGAGGGAGGCCCAGGCCACCTTCTGTGGGGCGATTGATCGGGGGCTTTATGGAACCAG
>NW_005329665.1:0-285 GCF_000412655.1 Myotis brandtii | reverse complement strand
GGAGGGCAGATGGGGGCAATCAGGCCAGTGGGGGGGCAGTTGAGTGAGAGCAGCCCAGCAGGGGGAGCAGTTGGTGGAAGCAGGCCGGCGGGGGAGGGGCAGTTGGGGGCAATCAGTCCAGAAGGGGCGGGCAATTAGGGTTGATCAGGCTGGCAGGCAGAGTGGTTAGGGGTGATCAGGCAGGCAGGCAGGTGAGCAGTTAGGGGCCAGTGGACCTGGATTGTGAGAGGGATATCTGACTGCCAGTTTGGGTCCCAGATTGGAGAGGGTGCAGGCCGGGCTGAG
>NW_005329664.1:0-381 GCF_000412655.1 Myotis brandtii | reverse complement strand
CAATAAAATATATTTTAAAATAATAATAATAATAAATATTAGAAAGCTATGATGCTTTAAAATTAATGTGTCTAATCTCACTATTTCAACACTGAGTATAAAATAAACATTATTACAACTTTATTTTTAAGCAGAATTCCAAAGCAGTTTTTAAGTCTAATTTTTACTTTATATTATATTCAATATAAGTTTAATCTAAATTAACTATAATAAATAGAAAAGAATACTAAAATCTTTGCTAGACAAAAGAGGCCGCCAACTCATTAGTCTTGCCTTAATTGTGTTTCTGTTTCTTCCAGATTTTCTATTTGTTTCAATGTTCTTTCTTCTTGCTTTTTGATATTATTAATATCTTCTTGCTGTTTATTAAGTTCTAAGGCC
>NW_005329663.1:0-252 GCF_000412655.1 Myotis brandtii | reverse complement strand
CATTTTGCACCATGGGGTCTCGGCAGCATTGGCTGCGTTTTGGTGGGGAATTGATCCAGGGTGGTGGAGGGACCTGAATCTCACTTGGGGGAAGCCCAGTGTTGCTTTGTAGATGCCAGATCTGTGGTGCTATTTTGCTGTAAATGGCCAGTGTGCATCATGGCAGCTCCTGCGTTGATCGTCTGCCCCCTGATGGTCAATGTGCATCATAGTGGTGGTTGGAGGGACACTCAGCATATTAGCCTTTTATAT
>NW_005329662.1:0-261 GCF_000412655.1 Myotis brandtii | reverse complement strand
GATCAAAACAAAAGAAATGCAGAGGCTGATTACTGGGAAGTCACCCAAGACAGAGAGAAAGGTAGAGAGAATAGTCAGAACTGAAGAAAAAGAAGTGACCACATCTTGGGGATCAGACAGAAACTCAGCTTTGGACCTGAGACACAAATGCAGTTTTTAGAGCCAGGCCTAGTGCCCCATTGAGAAGGAAGCAAGGAAGGAAGGAAGGGTGGGAGGGGAGAGAAAGGAAGAAGGTAGAGAGGGCGGCAGGAGAGAGAGAGG
>NW_005329661.1:0-283 GCF_000412655.1 Myotis brandtii | reverse complement strand
GAGGCAACCAATTGATGTGTCTCTCACATCGATGTTTTTCTTTCTGTTCTCCCTTCCTCCCTCCCTTCCATTCCCTCTAAAAAAAAAATCAATGGAAAAAATATCCTCAGGTGAGAATTAAAAAAATAAGAATTGCCGGGCCGATGTGACTCAGTGGTGGAGCATGGATCTATGAACCAGGAGGTCACGGTTCAATTCCCCGTCAGGGTACATGACAGGGTTGTGGGCTCGATCCCCAGTAGCGGAGAAGCCGATCAATGATTCCCTCTCATCATTGATGTTT
>NW_005329660.1:0-583 GCF_000412655.1 Myotis brandtii | reverse complement strand
TGATCTGGCCCTCTAGCAACTTCAGTGGGAAATTATACATAATTTGCCTACAAACATCAGATGGTCATAATAATTTGGCCACTCAGTGTATTATCGCAAATATCAATATATTACAAGAGCTCTAATCTCAGATACTTTAAATATTGATATCATTGCTATGAACTAAGAAATCTACTTGTTTGCTTGAAGTATATCCAAGCAGGCCAACAGGTAAATTAAAAGTATTTGTATAAGAGAACATAGACATGAAGGTATTTACTTTACATTCCATACTCATCAGAGTTTAAGATGAGTTCTCACCTCTGGAAGTTCTGTCAATATCAGGGTCAGTAGGAACTCTCTGCCCTCAACTGGCAGCTCCCACTTCTGTCAGTCTCCCCTGGAGAAGGGAAATAGCCTCTGGAAACATGGGTCTTTTATACTCCCCTAAGGCCACACCCACTTGCCAAATTAAGTGGATTACAAGAATAATAAGATTAAGCTTAGAAATTACAGAAAACAACCCTGGGGACTAACAGCCTAAAAGAATGTAAATGTGTTTTGTGATGAGATTCATGAAACTTTCAAATATGGATTACAGTGT
>NW_005329659.1:0-200 GCF_000412655.1 Myotis brandtii | reverse complement strand
AGCCCGATGGAGTTGGCATGTAGGTGATAAGATCATATGTGCATTTTAATTTGCATCTCTCTGATAATCAGTGATGTTGAACACCTTTTCATGTGTCTATTGGCCATCTATATGTTCTCTTTGGAGAAGTGTCTATTGAGATCCTTTGCCAGTTTTTTTTTTTAATTGTGTTGTTTGTCTTCTTGGTGTTGAGTTGTATA
>NW_005329658.1:0-223 GCF_000412655.1 Myotis brandtii | reverse complement strand
ATACCTTAATCAATAAAGAAAAAAATTTAAAAAATAAAAGTAATCTTATGAAATCACTTTTCTAGAAGAATTAAATATGAAACTACAATTTTTAGCAGAGAGAGAATTAAGAGAGGACAAAAGAGGCTGCCACTGAATTCCTAAAAGACTGGAGGAAGAAATACAATTTATTTATGTAGCTCCTGAACAGAAATAGGGTCAATGGCTGAAATTTATGTGGTGA
>NW_005329657.1:0-498 GCF_000412655.1 Myotis brandtii | reverse complement strand
AAATGTCCAGAATAGGCAAATCCACAAAGACAGAAAGACCAGTGGTTGCCAAGTTTGGGAGGAGGGAGGAATTGCCACTGAGTATTCCTTTTGATGAAAATGTTTTGGAACTAAACAGAGGTGATGGTTGTATAGCATTGTGAATTGTGAATTTTAACATGGTTAACTTTAGTTATACAAATCTCACATCAATATTTAAAAACCAGTGATGATGATGGGCAGAGTTGGGTTTGAATCCCATCTCTATTTCCTGCTGTGTGACCTTGGGCAACTCAACCTCTTGTGCCTTGGTTTGCCTCCTTATAAAACAGGCAGGAGTCAATGAGTTTGTCAAATTTGTAAAACAGTCCGTGGCATGCAGTAAGTGCGGTTTAAATGTTATTTGTACTTGACACATGCCCTATGGATTTGAACTTTATTCCTTTATCCTTTTCTTCATGACAAACTCCTAGCCTTGATTACCCCCTGTGGATGTCTCTGGCCAAGGGCATGGCTTCA
>NW_005329656.1:0-764 GCF_000412655.1 Myotis brandtii | reverse complement strand
TGCTCCAGCCCCAGCTGCGTGCCCAGGTGGTGCAGTCAGACTTTTAAAGAAGCTAGTGATCTTCAAGAAACTGGCCAAGGACCTCAACTCCGTGGTGATTTCTGTGAAGATGCAGGACTCCAAGGGCATCCTGTGGTCCCAGGAGATTGTGCTGCCCCGCAGTAGACTGTGCAGACCAACCTGGCGCTGACCTTCTCCCTGCAGTACAACCACTTCCTCAAGGGAGGAGGCAACAAGCTACTGATCATGCTGGAGCAGAGAAAGTGCTATAAGAACAGGCCGTCCTGGGCTACAAGACACTGGCTATGGGCGCCATCCCCATGGCTGACGTCATGCAGCAAAACCCCAAGTGTGGCCAGATGCTGAGCCTCTGCAGCAGAGTCAAGAAGTCCTCCACCAAGGTGGCCGAGATCTGGATCTCCTCCCTGTGTAGTTAGCTCATCAACGAGGAGGACAGTGCCATGCACACCAGCCCCAAGGCCAAGTCCACAGGTCACTACACTGAGGGGCAGGATGAGAGCTTCTTTTCTGAGCTATAGGCCAGCTACAGTGGAAAGCACAGACAGGACCTGCACAAGGATGACTTGGAGAAGAGGAAGCCAAAGAAGCTGCAGTGATCAATACAAGGAATCTTGAAGCAGAAAGTCCTGGCGCTGTTTCACAGGTCCAAAGTGTCAGAGAGGGACCTTCGGACTGACATGATGGGGAACCGCAGGAAAAGTGACCGCTACATGGAGGATGATGAGATCGTCTTTAGCATCCCC
>NW_005329655.1:0-232 GCF_000412655.1 Myotis brandtii | reverse complement strand
GATTCCAGGTTAGGGCACATGCCTGGGTTGCTGGCTCGATCCCCAGATGGGGACGTGCAGAAGGCAGGCGATCAATGATTCTCTCTCATCATTGATGTTTCTATCTCGCTCACTCTCTTCCCCTTCCTCTCTGAAGTCAATAAAAATGTATTTTAAAAAACGATACTGGGTAGAGCACTGATTTCATCAGAGACCTACACCTTTGTCAAAAGAAATTTTTGAAGCTTAGTTA
>NW_005329654.1:0-241 GCF_000412655.1 Myotis brandtii | reverse complement strand
GGGGCAATCAGGCAGGCAGAGGGGTTAGGGGCAATCATGCAGGCGAGCAGTTAGGAACCAGCGGTCCTGGATTGTGAGAGGCAGTTGGACATCCCCCAAGGGGTACTGGATTGGAGAGTGTGCAGGCCAGGCTGAGGAACCCCCCCGCCCCATGCACGAATTTTGTGCACCGGGCCTCAAGTATTATAAGTTTTTAAGCCTGATGATGCCAGTTGTTGGCAAAGATGTTAGAGAAATGGGA
>NW_005329653.1:0-200 GCF_000412655.1 Myotis brandtii | reverse complement strand
AATAATATATTACATCCATCAGCAGGGCCTGTAGGATGAGGTGGAACAGGTCCAAACAAATGAAAAAGCTTATAGGCTAGACTAGAGGCCTGGTGCACGAATTCATGCATGGGTGGGGTCCGGCCAGCTCCATCCCTGATCGGGGTGGGACAGGGCCGGCTGGGGGAGGGGCCGTGGGTGGTTGGCCAGCCAGCCCCACC
>NW_005329652.1:0-304 GCF_000412655.1 Myotis brandtii | reverse complement strand
AGTTAAATAAATCCCAGATACCTGCTTCCAGCCTGCGCATGTGGCCAGCGTGAAAACAGCCCTCAGCCCCTCACCCAGGCTGGCCAGGCACCAAGCGGGACCCCCCACCACCCTGAATGGGCTGTGGGAAGCTGGAAAACGGCCCTCAGCCCCTCACCCAGGCTGGCCACACTCCCATGGGGTGAGGGTTCCCGCTGGGCGGCTTGGCCAGCTTGCAAACAGCCATCAGCCCCTCACCCAGGCTGGTCAGGCATTCCAGTGGGGACTCCTACCCTGAAGAGGGTGTGGCCAGCCTGAAAACAGC
>NW_005329651.1:0-225 GCF_000412655.1 Myotis brandtii | reverse complement strand
GACAGCATGATATTGGAAGAACAGTTGTTAGAAAGTGATGGAAGTGATAGTTTTTTGGAAAAAGGTAAAACAACACAATAAAGCATTTATATTATATATATGTATCTTATATGTGCTTCTTTTAACCAGATATTTCTCTTTTTTTGTGTGGCTGACATCTAGCATTTATTTGTATGTCCTATATAACGAAAGGCTAATATGCAAATTGTCCCCTCAACCCGGAGT
>NW_005329650.1:0-898 GCF_000412655.1 Myotis brandtii | reverse complement strand
TGCTAACCAGCCAATCAGGAGAGTATGCAAATTAACCGAACAAATATGGCGATTAATTTGCATATGTAGGCTCCAAGCTGCAGAGCGAAGCTGATGGCTCCTGGGCCAGAGCAGCGGAGCCTGACGGAAGCCCTGTGTGTTTATGTCTCCCATCAGGCCCAAGCAGCCCCAAGCCCTGCCACCTCGGTGCTGGGGCTACTGGGGGCCGGATTGGAGACACAAACAAACAGGGGAGCCCAGCACCCAGAAGCCCCAAGCCCCACTGAGACGGTGCTGGGGCTGCTGGGGCCTTGAGCGAAGACACAAACCAGCAGGCCCGGCACCCAGCAGCCCCAAGGCCCACCACCTCGGCACTGGGGCTGCTGAGGGAAGGATCGGAGACACAAACCCTGCGAGCCCTGCACAGGACAGGTGCTCTGCTCCAGGCGAAGTGCTTTCCCTCTGACCCCACTCTCCCTGGGGTGACTGCACAGCAGCCATGCCTGGTGAGCCACAAAGAGGGTGACCTACCCATGCGGATGTGTACGCTGGCGGAGGCCACGCAGCTGCCATAGTTGAAGTCATCCTTGATGTAGGAGCGGGGTAGCAGGGATCAGAGTGGGCCAGGTTGGCAATGGAACCCCAGCTCCCCACTGAATGACTAGAGCACACGGTCCTCAGTCACTTCCTGAGCAGCAGTCAGCCCCGACTGGGGATCAAACCCAAAACCTAAGTAGGTGCCCTGGCAGAATGGAACCCAAACCTTTGCTGTAGAAGAGGAGCTTAGACCGACAGCAGGGACCAGGGCAGCCAGAGGGGTTCCATCCTCCCTGCCCCCACCTCCCCGCTGGTGATCGGAGAAGTACGTGTATTTTTTTTCTCAAGTACCTGTATTTTTAATAATTTCTTGACAATGTAA
>NW_005329649.1:0-202 GCF_000412655.1 Myotis brandtii | reverse complement strand
TTTCTTTTCTCTCTTACTTTTTTCCTTTTCTCAATATAATTTTTACACTTTTTTTCTTATCCCCTAATTCTCTTTTCTCTGGTGGTCACCTTTATTTGGGGTTATTAGTATCGTGAATACATTTGTGTTTTGTGTCTTGTGCATTGTGCCTTGTGTTGTATTTTATTCCTTTAAATCAATGCAGGAGAGAGAGAGCTACAAA
>NW_005329648.1:0-849 GCF_000412655.1 Myotis brandtii | reverse complement strand
ACCGTGAACTCCCAATCTCCAGAACTGGGAGAAATACGTGTTGGTTATTCACTAGCCACTTTGTCCATGTATTTTTGCTATTGCAGTCCAAGTTATCTCAGACACCATGTGTGCTGCACAGCATGGTAACAGATCATATAGCCTGTTGTTTACTGTCTGTCTCTCCCACTAGAATATAAGCTCTAGGAGGATGAGGACCTGGCTTAGTTCACAGCTGCATCTCCAGTGTCTGGGAGACACTTCGTATTTCAAAGGGCAGTGAGGAAGGGTGGCCTTGGAACACCCTCCCAGCGGAGGCTCCCTGGGATGGGTGGAGTCAAGATCCCAGAAGGGCTGCTTGGCATCAGCACAGGAGCACACTTGAACTGCAAGACCCAGTGCTCTCCACCTCTGCCCGCTGGCTGAGGCCTTGGGAGCAGGGGCCTCAGCAGCTTTAGCAGAAAGGCCCAGGTTCTCAGACAAACATCTGGCCGTCTGGTCAGCCAGCACGGAAAGGGCCCCGATGCATTTCCTGTTAGCACACTCGGTTGCCAGAAGTGGGTTTTCTCCTGTTTCCCAAAATAAGAAGTGAGTTAAGTTATTTACCTTCTATGGCATCGTCGGAGCTGCTTTGCCAAATTCTCAAGGTTAAAAATAATTTTTTTCTTTTGTATTCATGTACATTTGTGTCTACTCTATTCTCTCCCACAGAACCATTGTGTGTGTATGTGCTTTGAACACAGTTTCAAGAGCACCCTGAACATCTGAATGGGGTTCCCTCTCGCACAAGGAGGCTCCTCTCATCTTGTTCCACAGTGTCTCCCACCAGCAGGCCGATTGGAGCTTTTCATCAAAGAAACTGGATAACTG
>NW_005329647.1:0-205 GCF_000412655.1 Myotis brandtii | reverse complement strand
GTTATTGCCTCCTATTGGCCAAACACCTGAACAGCCGGAGGCATTTCCCCCATTCTGACAATGGACTCTGTACTAAACCCTGACCCTTTGAAGTGTATATCTCTGCCTCGCCTCAGGACAAATTGTGTTAATAGAAAGCATGGGGCCCTGAGATGAGGAGATCTTAGTTCCTTTTAGCTAAACTCCTCTGACCCCCAAATGCCTT
>NW_005329646.1:0-570 GCF_000412655.1 Myotis brandtii | reverse complement strand
GGACGGGCCTGGGACGGTGTTTACGCAGCCGGAGGTGAGACTGAGCAGCCGCCACGCCGGCCAGTTGACAGCCTGTTGGGGATCACGTCACGCATCTGGAGGTGTCGTCTGCCATGTGGAGGTGTTTTGCTGATGGTTAGGCAAGTGCTGGGCTAGAATTCACGGCCCTCCGGTGCGTGGCGGTGCACGCAGGAGGGAGAAGAACCACACGCAATTGCTGGCCAATCACCGCTCATGGGAGCGATGTGTGTGGTCCGAATCCATCCCACACACCCCCCTCCCCAGGAACTGTCAGTGTCCTTCTCCTTTGACATTTCCGAGTATCTTGTTCTGATGGAGAACATAGCCATCTTATTCCAGCGAACAAAAGATCCTTTTGAAAAATCCAGCCCCAGTCGGTTTGGCTCAGTGGCTAAAGCGTCGGCCTGCGGACTGAAGGGTCCAGGGTTCGATTCCAGTCAAGGGCACACGCCTGGGTTGTGGGCGTGATCCCCAGGAAGGGCCGTGCAGGGGGCAGCTGACCAATGATGGACCTCTCATCATTGATGTTCTCTCTCTCTCTCTCCCTCT
>NW_005329645.1:0-347 GCF_000412655.1 Myotis brandtii | reverse complement strand
CCTTTTGTTTGGGGTTCTCTGCGCTTACAAGTCTATAGCCTTTTTGTGGGCCTTCCAAGCCATCTTGCCTTCCAAGCCATCTTGCCTTGTGCTCTCTGCCGGGGCACTGTCTCTCACTTAGTTTTATTTGTACTAATCCCTGAAGTTCTCAGACTTCGACAGCTGGACCACAGTCTGCCAGATGCTGAAGCTCTCTGTCTCTTTAACCAGAGTGCACTGAGGCCATGCCTCTGGAGGCTGTTGGAGTCTTTTGGTAGGAATATCATTTTCTCTGAGCTTAGAAGCATTAAATTGGGGACAATTTTTTTAAAAAAAAGTATGGTAGAAATATTTCTTTTCTGATTCTG
>NW_005329644.1:0-266 GCF_000412655.1 Myotis brandtii | reverse complement strand
GCTGCTGGCGCTGGTCCCAATTGCTCCGTGCTGTCAGCGGATGCGAGCGGGGATGGCGCTGTCAGTGTGTGGGGGCAGTGGCAGCGGGAGTGGGGCTGCCAGTAGACAGGGGACCGGGGTGCGGTGGGAGGGGCTGGACAAGGGCGTGGAAGATGGGCCGAGACCCACCCCTGTGCCCACCGCAGCCTTGCGGCTCACAGTTCCTGTCAAGGTGCACAAATTCGAGCACGGGGCCCTTAGTATTTCATAAGACTTGTAGGTAACTG
>NW_005329643.1:0-538 GCF_000412655.1 Myotis brandtii | reverse complement strand
TAGCGTCTTTTAACCACTGATAATTCCATTGTCTGGGTTATTTGTTTATTTATTTATTTATTTATATATTTACTTTGTTGCTGCTGTTGTTTTTATTGTTGTTGTTTGTTAGTTTACCTTGCCTATCAGATTCCACATGTGAGTGAAATCGTATAATACCTGTCTTTCTGTGACTGGCTTATTTCACTTAGCATTATACCCTCCAGGTCCATCTGGACTATTTATGATTTATTTAGCCACTCACCCATTGAAGGACATCTTGGTGGCTTCCAAGGATGACTGAAGCAGCTGTAAGCACGCACGTGCAGGGTTTTGTCTGGACATCCGTTTCCAACCCCTTTTAGTGGCCTGCGGTTGCTTTGGGGGTGTGGCCTTTCTCGCCTTCATCAGCTGGGAAGATGCCAGGAGACGATGGGCCTGGAAAAGTGGAGATGACCAAGCCCCAGGGTAGTTCTCGCGCTGCCCACATGGGTCCGGAGCACGTGCGGGCTTTTCTCTGCTGGTGGGTGGGCGTCTGGAGACCAGGTGGGCGTCTGTG
>NW_005329642.1:0-209 GCF_000412655.1 Myotis brandtii | reverse complement strand
CAGGCCTCGCTGGGCTGACCTGGCGGGCCCTCCCTGTCTTGCTGGTGGGCCCGTTCACCCGTGTTTCCCTGGGTGTGAGGGACTCTCCAGGGGCGGCTCGGCGGGAGTGAGAGCTGCCTGTCCCCAGGACAGAGGACTGCTGGCCGCAGGCGCCTGCGTAGGGTCTCAGCCGGGGGTCGGTCAGGGGCCGGGAAGAGCCGGCCCAGGTC
>NW_005329641.1:0-498 GCF_000412655.1 Myotis brandtii | reverse complement strand
CCTCTCTCCAATAGGACAATCCAGAGGCATCAGGCTGCCTGGGATGGTCTCCTGCCCGAACCCCTGCCAGCGTCACCGGGCGCTGGGGCTTGTCGGGCCACCCAGGGCCACGGGGACGCTGACCACAGCCCCACGTCTGTTCCAAGAAGCTGTCCTCGCCCTGAAACCCGCCTCGCCACCCTGCTTGTTATAGCTGGGTCCCCGCCAGTCCCCTCCTCCCCCCGCCTTTCTGACTCACAGCGACTCGGAGCCGCTGGGACGGACCTCCGGGAGGAGCCTGCAGCGCCCTCATCCTCTGCGTCCCCGAGCCTGTCACTGGATGCCCAGCACCCAGAGGTCTGCTCTGTGTAGTCCCTGGGGAGGTGCCACCCCCCAAATTCTACACGTCTCGCGCTGCCTGCTGGCAGGGAGGGGGAGCAAGCAAGAGCAAGACTTCCTGCCCGGCCAGCGTGGCTCAGTGATGGAGCATCGACCTAGGAACCAGGAGGTCACGGTTCG
>NW_005329640.1:0-464 GCF_000412655.1 Myotis brandtii | reverse complement strand
CAGCCATTCTTCAGAGATGTGTGTTTTCATATCAGCAGATAAATAATATGCAGATTGAACACCTGGCTTTATGGTCATGAGAGGTTCACCATCACATGAACGAAGAGGAACAAAGTGCAGGCTAGAGTCCCCTTCCCTGTGCTTCTCTCCACCCTGCTGGTCACGGCACAGGGAGGAAGACAACCGGGTCTGACTGAAGCCTCCAGGTGACAAGCTTCATTGTTTCAGAGGAGAAGAAATATGTCAGATTTAGCCTGAGAAACTGATATTTTTCTATTAATGGTTCAGCCAGGTAAGTTTAAGATGAAATTTTATTCATGGGATAAAGAGCAGTGCTGGTGTGTGTGTGTGTGTGTGTGTGTGCGTGTTTATGAAGACCCTGGGAAGGGTCAGTAGAAATAACAAAGAATCTAGGAAAATGTCTTAAATTTAGCATCTTCTATGCTCATAATTTGCTTTTTTTT
>NW_005329639.1:0-624 GCF_000412655.1 Myotis brandtii | reverse complement strand
GCTAATATTTTGTTGAGGATTTTAGCGTCTATGTTCACCAGGACTATTGACCTGTAATTCTCTTTCATTGTAGTGTCTTATTTGGTTTTGGATTAGGATAATACTTGCCTCATAAAAAAAGTTTGGAAGTGCTCCTTTTTCTTGGATTTTTTGGAATAGTTTGAGGAGGATAGTTTTTAGTTGTTCTTTGAATATTTGGTAAAACACCCCTGCAAAGCTATTTGCTGGGAGTTTTTGATTGCTGCATCTATTTTATCAGCTATTATTGGCCTATTTAGATTGTCTGATTCTTCCTGATTCAGTATTAGGAGCCTGTATTTTTTTTTTAGGAATATGTCCATTTCACCCACAATTGTCAAGCTTGTTGGCATGTAATTGTTCATAATATTTTCTTACAATCCTTTGTATTTCTTTGGTGTCAGTTGTCTCTTCACAGTTTTCATTTCTGCTTTTATTGATTTGCGTTCTCTTTCTTTGTTTATTCATGAATCTAGCTGATGGTTCATCAATCTTGTTTATCTTTTCAAAGAACCAGCTCTTGGTTTCAATGATTTTTTTTCTTTTTCTTTTTGGTATCTATGACATTAATTTCTGCTGTCATCTTTATTATTTAATTTCTTTTAA
>NW_005329638.1:0-201 GCF_000412655.1 Myotis brandtii | reverse complement strand
CTGCCTCCTGTACACCCCACACTGGGATGGAGCCCACGACCCGGGCATGTGCCCTGACCAGGAACCAAATGGTGACCTCCTGGTTCATAGGTTGATGCTCAACCACTGAGCCACACTGGTCAGGCCCAAGGCCCACGTTCTGAGTGATTTCTTCTGGAACACACTCCCTGATCAACCCTTTCGCCTACACACAGGTCTCCT
>NW_005329637.1:0-439 GCF_000412655.1 Myotis brandtii | reverse complement strand
GATTCCCACCTTAAAGGAATTTACAGTACAGTGGGAGAGACAGATAGACATACTAACAACTTAAGCTCTGCTTTCTAAGTCCTATTCCTAATGTATTCACATTGATTAAATGCCGCGACCTTTGAGGCAGGGTTCAGGATCTGAAGGAGGGGCCAGTGCACAAATGAAGATGCTATACAAGAAATAGGAATTTAGAAGGCATTGGGGCTAGTAGGTGGAGACTCTTTCTTGAAGAGACACATTGACTTCTGGCCTGGTCCGCCTTTTATTTACTTGAATACACATTTGCCCTTTAGCAATGCATACAGGCATCTGAAAGGTAAAGTTTGATAAACAGTAAAAGGATGATTGGATTAGGGAATTGCCTTGAGCCACCACTATCTCAACACAAACAATAGGTGTTTAGTGTCAGCCCTGCTAAGGCCCAAGGTTCATGGGC
>NW_005329636.1:0-511 GCF_000412655.1 Myotis brandtii | reverse complement strand
TTTTTAAAGTCCACGTATAAGTGGATCATGCAATTCAAACCCATGTTCTTCCAGGGTCAATTGTAGGTCAAATAGAGCCCACATGGATATCTCCAGATTCCATGCATGATCACCAGGAAGGACTCCCACCAGATGTCTGCAATTTGTACCCTCAATCCTCAATCAGGACACTATTTACGCATATTCAAATTATCTGTCTTCAATTCAAAACAATTGGTACTGGATACCTATTTGTGCCAGGACTGTGCTAAGCATTAGGGATAAAATTGGCATGCACAGGTACTGCAGTGTGGGCTGTTAAAGTATTGAAGTTCTTCCATACTACCAATGTCTTCCCTTCTGGGATCCCTGGAGTTCCCCAAAATCCATCAGCTAAAGGGTTAATACCTGGTTATGCAGAGTGCCTCCAGGACCCTCCTCAGTACTGCAGTCAGCATTTGTGTGGATTGACTGGTACCAGTATTCTGGCATCTGTTAACATTTTGAATATCACCCCTGGATAAAATTGTGG
>NW_005329635.1:0-260 GCF_000412655.1 Myotis brandtii | reverse complement strand
GCCATTGCTGTTTTCTCTGCCCTGGTGATTCCCTGAGGCTCCGCTCCACCCAATTTACAACCCCACCCAAGCTGTGCACAGTGGCTTTTGCATATGAATGGCCTGTCAATTCACAGCCTAACCTAACAAACAGCAGCTGGGTCAGAGAGCTCCAAAGCTTCCAAAAGAAGGCCCAAGGCTCAGCAGCAACAGCCTGCCTTGCTTCACAACTGGGCCTCATCTTGGCACTTCCAAACCCCAAACAAAGAGGAGGAATCTGC
>NW_005329634.1:0-231 GCF_000412655.1 Myotis brandtii | reverse complement strand
GCCTCCTCTCAGGGGGACTGGCGTGGGCAGGACAAGGGCCTGTCCTCCCCACCAGGGAGCTCCTGTTCTCACAGAAAGATTAACAGCCTGTTGCAGGGACAGAGCCGCCAGCCCTTTGCATGTCACTAAGCCCTTTGCAGACCCAGCCCTTGCTCACCCGCATTCCCTGTGAACTGCTCATCTGGCATAACCCTTTTGCCTGCTCCCCATGTGATCTCTGTCCTTCTCCCC
>NW_005329633.1:0-420 GCF_000412655.1 Myotis brandtii | reverse complement strand
CATCAGCTGGGCTGGTCTGGGTTGGTTCTGCCCCCAAGAAAAAGAAGCAGTGACCACCTGAATAGGCTTTTCTCATGTCCCTCCAAGGCTGCAGGAAGACCAGCCAGACCACAGGTGCACCTTAAAAGTTTCATTCTCCAAAGTTCAGAGTAGGTCACAGGGTCAAAACCAAAGTCATAGAGAAGGACTCCACCTCAAAAAAAGTGTGGGGAGTGAATAATTGCTAACCAATAATCTAAGCCATGATAGAGCCATCGAGAATCAAGAAAACCATATTTAAGTATTAAATGCAAATATATTTGTCTTATACTTAATAGTTATAAGAATTAACTATGTCTTGCTTTACTTGCTTTATTTTCATGTGTCTCTATTTTCAGCTTTTGTTTTTGGGGGTGTCGTATACTATAGATTCATTGGAGT
>NW_005329632.1:0-222 GCF_000412655.1 Myotis brandtii | reverse complement strand
GTACTTGTAGAAATGCATCCTGCAGACACACTTGTGCGCGGACATAAATACGTAAGGCCATAAAGTTTGTGGTAACACTGTAACGGCGAAAGCCGGAAAACAACCTACATGTGGGTCGCGAGGGAACTTGGTCAGACGACCAATAAAATGAAGCCATGAGAAGCAGTGAGGCAGAGGCTTTTTTAATATGTAATACCCTTTGTAATACCTTAAGCAATAAAA
>NW_005329631.1:0-518 GCF_000412655.1 Myotis brandtii | reverse complement strand
ATTTTCAAATTCTATATTTTATTTGTTGCTGTACCATAAAAATACATGTGACTTAAAATTACTCAAGTGTACCTCACGTAGTAAAAATAGCAAATCTTAATATTCAGATCTCAAATGGTCATTCTGATGTATGTAAAAATACATCCCTTTACTGAGGTTCTATTGGTAGAATATGCTCTCAGTTTTTCATTATTCAAAAAAAAATCTTCCTTTTACTCTCATTCTTGAAAAATACTTTGCTGGGAACAAAATTCTAGCATGACAGTTATTTTTCCTCAGATCTTTAATGATATTATTCCAGTGTATATGGCTCCCATTGTTATACACATACGAGACAAAGTTAAATTGTTGTTCTTTTTGGGTAATCTGTCTTTTCTCTATGAAATTTCTTATTGAAATTTGCACTATAATTGTGGTATTGTATATTTTTCCTATTTATCTTCTAATTTTTGATTCCTGTATTTTTGGGTTTTGGTGCTAGATGCATATCCTATATAATAAAAGCCTAATATGCTAAA
>NW_005329630.1:0-315 GCF_000412655.1 Myotis brandtii | reverse complement strand
GAGCTGCCTGTGGGGTGGTGGGCTCCAGAGGCTTGCAGGCTAGAAATGCAAGAATGTGGTGCCCACCGGTCTGCCGCTGGGGGTGGGGGGTGGGGGGAGGCTGCACTCACTGCTGTGGTGCCGTGATCCTTTGGAGGTGGAGGTGGAGGTCTCAGGGTCTGCGAGTCTGCGGGTGGGGCAGCAGGACCTTGGCTGGCTTGGCTGCTGGGTCGCGGGCAGTATCCCAGGCCTGTCTGGGTGGTGCTGTTGATAAGTTCCCAGACGGCCGCTGTCCCCTTCAAGATGGCGTGGGGTGGGCTCTGTGCCCGAGTCCCG
>NW_005329629.1:0-1365 GCF_000412655.1 Myotis brandtii | reverse complement strand
TGAACAGTAATGGGGCACAAGGGAAGACCCATGTAACCGATTGAAGTACCAATTAAATCCATGTGAGATATTCGAGTTGTAAGGTTGAATAGACTCAGCTGTAAATGGAATTAATTAATGGTGACATGAGGGAGTGTGACTTTCAAGGAAAAAGATGTCAGGAGAGGGTGATGGTGGGGCCGACTCCAGATTCCGGCACACAGACCCATTCTGACTGGTTGAGCCTGTGTAGGTGGGTCTTTGCTGAATCCCTGGAATGGACAAGAGTGTCTTTTCCTGTTGTACCTGCCTTATTCCTCTGGGAAACGTGAATCAGATTTTATTCTTTGAAGTCATGTTTACAAAGCTTCTCAGCCAAAGCCGGGGGCTATCTAATAACAACTATTTGGGAATAGACTTAGATGATAACACAACCTTTCAGGGTTTTGCCCCTTCCATTCATGGCATCCTCAGAAGACCAAAATGAGACCTACCAGAAGAAGCCCAGGCAGGGTGTCATTCTCACACAGGTCTGTGAGAGACATTCTAAAGAGCTGTTTTATCTTTATAGGTGGATGGGTCTGGGCCTGGTTGTCCTGGTTAGTGCAAAGGCCACGCCATAAAGGAGGAGTTATAGGTGACCTTATGTTACTTCTCTTCTGCCCTGGATCTACAAAGAAGTGAGATGATTAGTAGTACTAGTTTAATTCATTTAACCTCATTTCCACCACTTTCATTTTAAGTTTGTCTGTTGTGAGGCTAGAAGAGGAAGAAACTGAGTAATTTTGGGGTCGAATTTCCCACATTCTGAATTTGACTGATTGCCCCCTTATAGCACTAAGGTGTTCTTCTTCCCCACATTCTACACACCAGTAAGTCAACCCAGGCACTTCATCAGGCTGAGAGTCCGTTCTTCCTAGAACTGATGTGGGTCTTGATTTCAGATCTTTGAGGTTCCTCTCAGCTTGATTCTGAGAGCGTACTGGTCCCTGCTGGTACTGTTGCCCAGCCATCTCCACATGCAGAAGGGGTTCTGAGGCATGAGTCTATTTAAGGAATGGAGTCATGAGCCACGAGAAGACACTTGCAGGAAATAAAGAGCTCACCTGTCTCTTGCTCTTGCCCTGCTGGGCATCTGGGTTTCAGGATGAACTGGCCTTGTGTCTTTGGAGACCCCAGGATGGAAGGAGAGGTAGAGTCCTCAGGTCCCTTAGGCAGGAGGACAGAGGCTGGAAGATGGTTCTGTGCAAGGTCATAGGGATATTCATGACCTACACAGAGAAAAATCCAGATGTAGATTTAGCTGATGGAGATTGGTGTAATCAAACCTACCTTAACATGGTGTGCCGTTCTGGATAAATAAGGCCATGGCTCTGAGTGAGCATC
>NW_005329628.1:0-217 GCF_000412655.1 Myotis brandtii | reverse complement strand
AGGCCTTCAGCACCCTATTGTCTGTGTCCATGGGTTACGCACATATGCATAGAAGGTCTTTGGTTGATTACCTACCACCCACCCACCCTCTCCATGTCTCTGGATCCACTCGGTTCATCAGTTTATTTTGTTACTTAGATTCCACTCTCCTTACAAATTTTATAAAACTATTTCTCTGAGTCTGAACTTTATACCCATATGTAACTTTTATTTTTTT
>NW_005329627.1:0-268 GCF_000412655.1 Myotis brandtii | reverse complement strand
CAGGTGACTCACAAGGTTGATATGTGGCATCAGTTTACTATACAGAATTAATGTCAATGCACATATATATATTTCACAGTCAAATATTTGATTAGTTAACTGTTCCTTGGTGTAATTTGGCTCCTATTAATAAAAACTATATGCTACAATTCAACATTTGACCAATGACTATTGGCTGTGAGGAATGTAAATAAGTCTATGTAAGTGGTTAGAAGAATTCAAGTATATGACCTGCTTAAGGAAATAACCCTACTGTCCATTTTCCCAG
>NW_005329626.1:0-208 GCF_000412655.1 Myotis brandtii | reverse complement strand
TCTATCCACTGAGCCAAACCGGTCAGGGCTGAAATCAATTTTTTTTTTAAAGCATATTAGCCTGGCCGATGTGGCTCAGTGGTTGACAGTTGTCAGCCCATGAGCTAGGAGGTCGTGGTTCAATTCCCAGTCAGGGTACATGTCTGGGTTTTGAGCTGAATCCCCAGTAGGGGGAATGCAGGAGGCAGCCGATCGATGTTTCTCTCAC
>NW_005329625.1:0-211 GCF_000412655.1 Myotis brandtii | reverse complement strand
CAAATGAAGAAACTGAGGTTTGGAGGTGTGAGTTGCCCAAGGTCACAAGGTGGCAGAGCTGGGACTTGGATTTAGGTCGGTCTGTCTGGTGAATAATTCCACATCATATGTCCTACCCTAGCTGGTCAGAAGGGACTAGTAAAAGGTCTGCTTCCTGCCGAAACCGGTTTGGCTAGTGGATGGAGCATTGGCCTGCGGACTGAAAGGTCCC
>NW_005329624.1:0-296 GCF_000412655.1 Myotis brandtii | reverse complement strand
TGGTCAGCAGGTGCAAGAAAGCCAAGCACTGAACTTGTGCATCAGAAAAATTTCCTGCAGATTCAATGGTCTGTTGGATGTGCAGCAGGCAGCTTTCAAATCCTGCTGTGGTCAGAGTTCAGGATGTGAACCCCCTCAGAAAGGTGGGGGTGAAGTGTTCTAAGGAGTGTTTTCATCCCCTTGAGAGTAGAATAGGGTGTAAGAAGGCAAATACTACAAAATCTCTTGAGAGATCATTTTTGACATGGGAAATGGAAGAAGGAGTTAGAGTGAAGAGTAAAACACCTCTTTCAAGC
>NW_005329623.1:0-211 GCF_000412655.1 Myotis brandtii | reverse complement strand
AGACTCCCCAGCAGCTCTGTCACTTGTGTTCACATAGAGGAAGGAGTGCATGTGGCAGAAGCAGGTGTATAAATGCGGGTGCAGGGGCAAGTCCTCCGGGGTCACTTGGACAGTTTGCTGATGACACGGATCAGGGCCGAGTTCTCCTTTTTGAGGTGCTGGTTGTCAGCCCACAGGTTGGACAGGCCCTTCAGCTCCTCTTCCAGCTCAG
>NW_005329622.1:0-297 GCF_000412655.1 Myotis brandtii | reverse complement strand
TTAAAAATAATGATTAGAGTACACCTGAACTTAATACAAAGTAAAATTGAATGTAAACTATAATTGAAAAATAAAATTTAAAAATAGTAAAAAAATAAAGATTAATGCCCGGCTGGGGTGGCTTGGATAGAGCATTGTACACCAAAAAGGTTGCGTTTTTTATTCCTGGTCAGGGCACATACTTAGGTTCCAGAGTTGATCAAGTCCATAATCTGGGCATGTGCCTGACCGGGAGTGGAACGGTGACCTCCTGGGTAATGGGTTGAAGCTCAACCACTGAGCCATACCAGTGGGGCA
>NW_005329621.1:0-216 GCF_000412655.1 Myotis brandtii | reverse complement strand
GTTAGGAGCCAGTAGTCCCAGATTGTGAGAGGGGTGTTTGACTGCCAGTTTAGGCCCAATCCCGCAGGGGTGTTTGACTGCCAGTTTAACATGCTAAACTGGTGGTTGGACATCCCTTGAGGGGTCCCCGATTGGAGTGGGTGCTGGCTGGGCTGAGTGAACCCCCCCTCCATGCATGAATTTCGTGCAACGGGCCTCTAGGCCTATATAATAAAA
>NW_005329620.1:0-235 GCF_000412655.1 Myotis brandtii | reverse complement strand
AAAGCAAGTCGTGTTCCTTGGCTGAAGAAACTCCAAGCAGGCTAGTTGCCAGGGAGAGGAAGCAGGTGTTGCTATGTGACGTCATTACCTGATGCCCACAACCACTGTTTCCAGGCTGGGCTGGGCTGGGTTGTGGGCTGCATTTTGCACCATGGGGTCTTGGAAATGTTGGCTGTGATTTGGTGGGGTGTTGCTCCTATGTTTAACTTGGGGGAAGCTGAGTGTTGCTTTATGG
>NW_005329619.1:0-283 GCF_000412655.1 Myotis brandtii | reverse complement strand
ACCCTCTCCAATCCAAGACCCCTCGGGGGATGTCTGACTAAACCAGGCCCGGGGATCAGGCCTAAACCAGCAGTCGGACATCCCTCTCACAATCCTGGACTGCTGGCTCCTAACCACTCACCTGCCTGCCTGCCTGATTGCCCCTAACTGCGCCCCCCTCTGCAAGCCTGATCACCCCTAACCACCTCTGCCTGCTGGCCTGATCACCCCTCACTGCCCCCCAGCTGGCCTGGTCACCCCTAACTGCTCCTGCTGGCCTGATCACCCCTAACTGCCTCTGCCT
>NW_005329618.1:0-543 GCF_000412655.1 Myotis brandtii | reverse complement strand
TGGGGAGAGATCAATGGGGGAAAAAGGAGACATATGATATATGTAACACAGTATGTAATACTTTAAACAATAAAGATTTTTTTAAAAAAAGTAAGAAACAGAAAAACTATTAGAAGAAGAGAAACCAAGATGGCGGCATAAGTGAACACCAGAAATCGCTGCCTCCGACAACAACTTCAAAAAGACAAAACGGACATCATCCAAAACTACAGGAAGGCTGACTGAGTGGAAATTCTACAGCTAGAGGGAAAGAGAAAAGCACACTGAGACTCAGAGGAGCTGCGGAAGTAAACTGCAGAGGTATGGAGGCTCGAGCCCGCGTGGAAAGGGGCGGGCACCTGAGGATGCGGCTTTTTGAATCGGGAGGGAATCACAAGCTCCCGACTGCTCTGAACTCCAGTTCCTGGAGGTCTCTGGGGACCCAGGACTCATACAGGGAGAAACTGAACTGTCTGGCAGCAGGCAGAACTCAGAACTTTAGGGCAGCTTTCCCTCAGAGGTGCTTACAGCAATTACCAGGACACTGAGATGCGGGGCCCCTTA
>NW_005329617.1:0-222 GCF_000412655.1 Myotis brandtii | reverse complement strand
TCATGTGGAGTGTTAACACCAGCTCTCTGGCCCAGCTCTCCATGGGTTATGCTAGGGACTGACCTATAATAGTAAAAGCGTAATATGCTAATTAGACAAGATAACCGAACGACCTTCCGGACAAAGCCAGGGCTGTGAGGGCTGAGGCAATCTGCCATAGCTGGGAGGGCCAAGGAAAGCCACCGCGGCTGCGAGGGCTGAGCCCCTTGCACTAATTTCATG
>NW_005329616.1:0-277 GCF_000412655.1 Myotis brandtii | reverse complement strand
AGCGGATTTGGAACCCCCAGACAGGGAACCTCACTCATTCCCTGCATGTCTCCCCAATTCACTTTCCACCTTCGTGGGTAGCAGGAGAATCAATGTTTTCTCTCATTAACTTGGAAAAGCACGTCCTGTCACCTGTTGCCCAGCAGGAGTGCGCTAGGTTCCATGCGAGCGAGGCTCAGTCAGGGCAGCCTTTACTCATGGGTGCCAGCACCCAAAGTGCACATTCCTCTTCTGCAGTCGCCTGACTATCCCACTGTTTCACTGAGAGGACGGAACT
>NW_005329615.1:0-231 GCF_000412655.1 Myotis brandtii | reverse complement strand
GCCTTTGAAATGCTTGTGGAGGAGGAGCTGGAGGGCAGCGGCTCTAACATCCTGCACCAGGGCCACCTCGGGGAGGTCTCTCTGGAGCTGCGAGCATTGCCCCAGCCTGTTCCAACCTTGTTCCTCGAGGCCCTGGGATTGGGAAGGGCAGGTGACATCCCCACAGGCTGTGATGACGACGTGATTCTTCTCACGTGGGGCATGTGCTTGGTCTTGGCAGCAGCCCTGACA
>NW_005329614.1:0-838 GCF_000412655.1 Myotis brandtii | reverse complement strand
TAATGAAGGAATTTGTGGTATCTGTCCTGGCACCCGGGCACATTTGGTTGTGGCCCAGGGGCTCCAGCAAAAGGGAAGTTACAAGTTACCCAGACATTTCAAGGGTATGTTATCATAGATGCAAAAAGACAGATGGGCTCGGTTAAGGTAAAGGTTGACCTTGTCAGTGAAGACAACGGCCTAGGACAAAACTGCCCACCATCACTGCTTTAAAGTGTAATTTCAGGCCATCTTTTGTGGTTACTTTAGGTCTCTGAGTTTGCAAGACCACCATGCAGGCCTCCCCTGAGCTTACAGGTCAGCATGTGGCCCCTTTCATCCACACCCTATATTTTTACGTTCTGGAATTTAAAAAAATGTATTTAATGTCAATGAACTACTTTCAAGAGAGCAGCTAACACATCAACCCAAACAAGCATATGTTTAAGGTAGGTGAGCGGGGAAGGCAGGAAGGTGCCCACAATTCCTACGTCCGAAGGAGGCCCAGAACTGGGGTCTTGGGGAGACAGGACCTCTCGCTTTCCTGATGGAATCTGGTTGAGCAGGTTCCAGTGAATCCTTTTGTGCACAAAGGAAGGAGGATCCTATCCGGCAATTGCTGCCCAGCGGGTGGAGAAAGAGAGAAGAGAAAAAACGGAAGGTGAGTTGATGAAGAAGGAACATGGGCAAACCCTTGTGAAGGATCATATAAACAAAGCCCCTCAAAATGGAGCTGGAGCTGCCACCCGAGGACCTGCCTGCGTGCAGTGTGCCTCCCCTCTTTGGAAGGTTCTAGTGGCCTCGGCACTGGGCCTAAGCAACCTTGTACCGAAAACACTGCTTACAGCGATGACCAGAC
>NW_005329613.1:0-213 GCF_000412655.1 Myotis brandtii | reverse complement strand
GTGGAGAAGCCCTGAGGGGTGATCAGGGCTGGTAGCCGCCACTCGCACCCACTGACAGCTCCGAGTGACTGGGGTTGGTGCCATGTGCTAGCAGCGGGTGCGAGCAGCAGCTCCAGCACTGGCAGCGGGTGTGAGCAGGGCCGGCAGCAGGTGCAAGTGCCCAGCAGGACCACGGTGTGCAAGAAGGAGCAAAGAATTTTTAGTAACCACCAG
>NW_005329612.1:0-255 GCF_000412655.1 Myotis brandtii | reverse complement strand
GGTCATGGTGTATGATCTTTCTAATGTAGTTCTGGATCTGATTTGCTAGAATTTTGTTGAGGATTCCAGCATCTATGTTCATTAGAGAAATTAG
Source organism: Myotis brandtii (assembly GCF_000412655.1). Classification (NCBI taxonomy): domain Eukaryota; kingdom Metazoa; phylum Chordata; class Mammalia; order Chiroptera; family Vespertilionidae; genus Myotis; species Myotis brandtii. The sequence continues at coordinate 161 of NW_005329612.1, read as the reverse complement.
CCTGCAATTCTCTTTCTTTGTAGTGTCTTTATCTCATTTTGGTATTAAGGTAATGCTGGCTTCATAGAATGAGCTTGGAAGTGTGCCTTTGTTTTAAATTTTTTGGAATAATATGAGGAGGATTGGTGTTATTTTTTCTTTGAATGTTTGGTAAAACTCCC
>NW_005329611.1:0-213 GCF_000412655.1 Myotis brandtii | reverse complement strand
GCTGTCGGGAGGCCCATCTACCATGTGCCTTGTCCTGGGATAACCAACCACTCTGGGGGGATCAGAGAAAGAGCAGGCACTCTCGGCTCCTGGAGTTCCACTCGCTCTGATTCTCCGCCAACAAGGAGGGAACCTCACAGACTCACCCCTTCCCTGCTGATTGTCGGTCCCCCCCAACTCATAACTGGCTCCTCCTTCCTGCCTCTGGCTTCC
>NW_005329610.1:0-471 GCF_000412655.1 Myotis brandtii | reverse complement strand
TATCATCTTATCACCCTCCATTCTAGAAATCCTCATTATTTAAAATAGTGTTTTATATTATCCATCTGGGAATGAAGAACAATTTTAAAGTCTTGATGCATTATTCCAGATGTAGAACTGTCTTGGAACCCCTATCCTATATAATAAAAGCCTAATATGCAAATCGACCAAACTGCTGAACGACTGGTGTAACGACCGGTCACTATGACGTGCACTGACCACCAGGGAACAGATGCTCAATGCAAGAGCTGCCCCCAGCTTGCAGGCCTCAAGCCAGCCAAGGCATGTTCCAGTGTAGAGCCACCTGATCGCCCCACCAGTCGCCTCGCAGAGGGAGGCAACCTGTGGCAGTAGTGGGGGGCAGGGCCAGTGAGCGGGTGGTGCCAGGCTGGCCAAGTCGGGTGCCAGTGTGGGCCCCCCAATCACTCCACTGATCTCCCCACAGATCAGCCCTGATCGCCAGCCAGGCCT
>NW_005329609.1:0-1007 GCF_000412655.1 Myotis brandtii | reverse complement strand
GGCATTAGGAAGGTTGAGAACCACTGCTCTAAATCAACATTCGCCTGTAGATGTATACCCCTGTGGCCTCCAGAAAACTAAAATGTGGGAGGTGGATAAGGAATGCTTGTTGTGAGTCAACACGAGGGTGATATTTTAGCAAAATATTGAAGAGGAGAGGGAGTAAGCTATGCAAATATTTGAGGGAAATATAGTCCAGGCTGATGAAATGCAATTTTAAAAGTTTTAATAAAGTTTTTAAAATATGATTGTGTGTTTTTTTGTTTTGTTTTTGCCTTTGCTTGGGTTCCCCCAGCCCCACTCCAAGGAAAAATTTGGGTGACAGTATTTTATTTGTAAATAACCCTAAAGAACAGGAGTGGGAAGTGGAATGAATATGTGTTGAAGGATGAAGAAAAGCCAATAAAGTGTGAACTACAGTCAGATTACACAGCAAGCAACTGAAGACCCTCTATAAGTTGAGTAGAATGTGTCTAAGAATTGTCCCACTGAGAAACAGGAAAGCGTAAATATTGATCCAGCAAATCTTGTTTAATTTGGACTTTCTTGTGAGCTAGAGAAATTTCTCAGGCAGAGAAGCTAAGAGGAAAAGTGACTGAGCATATAAGAAATATCTACAGGAGTTGAATGTGAATTTTCTGAAATAGGCCATGGGGTGCAGGTGGGCTTTAACAACATTTCCTACAGTCTCTTACTACTCAACCTAAAAATCAATATGTGGGTCTAATTCTGCTTGAAACATTTTACTCAAAGCCACTCTCTTGCATGCATACCACTGTGGCCCCACTTTACGCCTTTACCACAGAAGACAGTGATTCTCAACTCTGTTAGATGGAAACCTCATTTTTATAACAAACTTTTTGTAATATCCACTTCACTTTTCTGAAATAAAATTCATAGAACATCTATCTGTATAAAAGCCTAAGCAACCATCACAATCGAACGGACGACCAAACAGGCTGCGCGGGGTGACCAGGTCGGCAGGGGGGTTAGTGAGGGGCGACCAA
>NW_005329608.1:0-373 GCF_000412655.1 Myotis brandtii | reverse complement strand
CCGACGGTCTTAGGCGACCCCTGTGAAAGGGCCGTTCAAAGGCCAAAGGGGTGGCGACCCACAGGTTGAGAACCGCTGGAATAGAGTGAAGTAAAAGGAAATGGAATGATAGAAAATAATTTTTTTAAAAAAAGAAAACAAGCCAGGTGGCGTGGCTCAGTGGTTGAGCGTCGACCTAGGAATCAGGAGGTCAGGGTTCAATTCCTGGTCAAGGACACAGGCCCGGGTTGCGGGCTCCATCCCCAGTGGGGGGTGTGCAGGAGGCAGCCGGTCCGTGATTCTCTCTCGTCACTGATGTTTCCATCTCACTCCCTCTCCCTTCCTCTCTGAAATAAATTAAAATAAATGATAGATAGATAGATAGATAGATAGA
>NW_005329607.1:0-624 GCF_000412655.1 Myotis brandtii | reverse complement strand
ACAATTTGCATACTACACTTTTATTATATAGGATTCCGTCTGAAATCACAGCATGGTATGTTTACATTATTTAATTTCTGGATTGAATCTGATGATTGATTTGAAAATAAAAACATGCCTTTACTAATAATTCACTAAAACTTGGGGGAGTGTCCATTAACTCAAAATATTAATACACTTAACACTGACATTGCAATGTGTACAACCTAATTTAATTAAAAAATGTAATTTTGACTACAGGATCCTTTCCTGAAGAGTTTTATGATCTTAATAAGGAAAACAAGAAAGGCACACAGCTCATTACAGTATAAAGAAAGGAGAGGGCTATAAACCTTGACAAGAATTTCAAAGATAGTTGAGAGGCGAACTGTAAATACTGAGCTTTTCCAGGGTTCAGCCCTAGGGCCTCTGCTCCTTTCTTCCTCAGTACAAGAGGGTTTAAGTAATTCCTATGGATTTAAGAGCTATCTTTATGCAATGATTCTTAAACGTGTATCTTCAGGCTTGATCTTTCCTCCCCTCTGAGCTTCAGACTCACATATTCAACTGCCTGCTTAGCATCATCTTCACTTCAATATTCATTCCACAAATCATACTGAGCACCCACTATGGCCAGACACTGTC
>NW_005329606.1:0-212 GCF_000412655.1 Myotis brandtii | reverse complement strand
TTGGAGTACTTGTTCTAGATCTGTGAAATATGCCATTAGTATTTAATAGGAATTGCATTTAATCTGTAGATTGCTTTGGGTAGTATGGGCATTTTATTTATGCTAATTCTACCAATCCATAAACATGGTATATATTCTTTCACTTGTTTATCTTTCTCTATCTCTTTTTACAACATCTTATAGTTTTCTGAGTACAAGTCTTTTACCTCCTT
>NW_005329605.1:0-300 GCF_000412655.1 Myotis brandtii | reverse complement strand
GGGCTGCCTGCCCTCCCCACTTTCCTTCTCTGGTATCGCCATGGTGACCCACCAACAGGCCCTCCTGGGTGCTGCCTGCAGGCTGCACTTTCCTGCTCTGGGATTGCCAGGGCTACCTGGGGGCAGGTCCTGATTGGTGCTGCCTGCTGGTGGCACTTTCCTGCTCTCGGATCACCATGGGGTCCCGGCTGGCAGCAGGGCTTAGCGGGGCTTAGGCAGCACACGGGGTCCCAGCTGGGGGCGGGGATTAGGTGGCTCGATTTCGCCACCTAAGCCCCACTGCCCAGGGCTGCACACGGT
>NW_005329604.1:0-229 GCF_000412655.1 Myotis brandtii | reverse complement strand
AGATTGGGCTTCCTTTTCTACCTCATGTAGCATCTTTTATGGTTTTGTTAATTCATTTATTTCATGCATGAAGTTGTTGATGTTGATCATGAGTCTTTCTGAGTATCCCTGGTTTTCTGGCATTGCTAGTCTTTTACTTGTAGCTTCAGCTGTATCCGAAATATAGAGTTGAGCAAACTTCCAAGAAACACTATCCGAAGGATGTAAAGTTCCAGTATGGTGATAAACT
>NW_005329603.1:0-264 GCF_000412655.1 Myotis brandtii | reverse complement strand
TTAAGCTCCTCCTGACCCAGCATCAACCCATCCTTAAGGATATCTCCTAAGAATCAGCAGAGTCTCTTACTATCCATCTCCTTCACACCCTGTTTTCTGCCTGGCCTTTCAGAGGCTGCAGCTCTATGTTTGTTCCCGCCCCCTCCCCACCCCCAACTTTGCAATAGTCTCCTTCCCCTTATTGTAATAATTCTTTCAAATAAAGTATTTTTTTACCAAGTTTAGATTTTATTTTTATTTGATAATCCAAATTACTAAATTGTT
>NW_005329602.1:0-216 GCF_000412655.1 Myotis brandtii | reverse complement strand
GGTTATACTACATCTGAGCCCTTGCACTGAGCCCCTATGCAACGCCCTTTCCCAGAGGGTGCTCATGTGTTTCAAGCTATGTCCAGAGTTGACTTACTCAATAGGCACAGTAGGCATAGTGCCTGGGGCCCATAATACTTTCAGGAGCCCATGAAAATGTTTAATTTCACTTAAAATCAGAAGGAAAAAATTAACTGTTAAGTCCGAGAAAATGTT
>NW_005329601.1:0-239 GCF_000412655.1 Myotis brandtii | reverse complement strand
GATAACATAAGAAAGGTGTCCCTTTACTTGAAGTCTATGTTATTTCATTCTCAGAAGATGAGGAAAGAAGTTGCAAGGCTCAAATATGTGGCTTAGTTGAAACTTAGAGGATCACAAGTTACTTTCTCAGGATTCAAGTCAAATTCTCAGAGCCTCTCACTAAGTCCGGTGATGTGTAACCTGAAAATATGTGCTATCCTTATGTGTGTGTGTGTGTGTGTGAAGTTTGTACTGTGCCC
>NW_005329600.1:0-494 GCF_000412655.1 Myotis brandtii | reverse complement strand
TGTACACCTGAAACTAACACAAAATAGTATTAAATGCAAACCATAATAGAAAAATAAAATAATTTTTAAAAAGGGAAAAAAAGACTAAGAGAACCGACAACAAAGGCAGATACCCCTTCTCAATGCTTTTCCCATTAACTCTTCTTGCCAGAGGTATATGAAGTTTACAACAATTTTAATTCAGTTCAACTTTGCTTTGCTACTAAATTCATTCAAAAACAAACAAGAAAAAGAATGATTGATTATGAATTTAAGTGATGGAATACCCAAGCAACAATGGTGCTAACATTAGAGCCATTTTACTTTCCTTTATAACATGGAGGGTGGATATAGGACATAAATTAATTATATTGAAGTACATAGCAAAATTTAAAATTACAAATAAAGTTGTATAAGTATACTTTATGGAAATATTGAGGCAAGCAATCAGAATAGTTGAAAGAGTGGGAAATGATTGACCCTGCAGAATGAGATTTTGGGGTGTTGTTTCATGA
>NW_005329599.1:0-239 GCF_000412655.1 Myotis brandtii | reverse complement strand
CCCCCCTCTCCCGAGCCTGGGTATCAGTGGATTCCTACACTGTGGACGGAGATACTCAGATATGATTAAGGCTGGGGCCAGCCCTGGGCAGCAGCATTCCAAACTCTTGAGAAAAAGAAGGGTGGGCAAAGTGGGTGGAGAGGTCCCAGGTAAGGTAGGTGGAGAGGACCCAGGTAAGGTGGGTGGAGAGGACACAGGTAACGTGGGTGGAGAGGTCCCAGGTAAGGTGGGTGGAGAGG
>NW_005329598.1:0-371 GCF_000412655.1 Myotis brandtii | reverse complement strand
AAGATTCTCTCAAGAGGGTGAAAAGACAAGTTACAGAGTACAGAAAATATTTGCAATAATATTCAAACTGTTTTTTTTCTTTTCTGATTTCTGAAGGTATAAATACTTGTAATAAAAAGGGCCTATATGATTTCCTTATTAGCTATAAAAATGTATAAGGTAATATAAACTAATTACATGGTAGATCTCATCTTAAAACAATGTGTATGATTGATTTTGTCATGTCATTATCTTACTTCCGGGCCTCTTGTTATATGATACTAGAGGCCTGGTGCACAAATTTGTGCATTGGTGGGGTCTGTCCGGCCCGCCCTGATTGAGGCCTAATGGGCTGGGCTGGCTGGGGGGAGGGGCCATGGGTGGTTGGCAGG
>NW_005329597.1:0-510 GCF_000412655.1 Myotis brandtii | reverse complement strand
GAATCTTATTTTAATCACTTGAAATTTTCTTTCAGTGCCTAAATAGCAAGATTGCTACATACATGAAAAGCAGACTGACTTTGCTTACCCTTTACAGGATAAAGCATCAATTTCAGCTCTCCACCCATCTGGAGAGAAATGCTTTGTAAGGAATATACTTGGCAACAGAGTATGGGGTAGCTAGCATTTTCTACAGGTCCACATTCATCAAGAACCATTACGCACCCTGGCCAGAGTGGTTCCGTTGGCTGAGCATTGACCCGTGCACCAAAAAGGTCACTGGTTGGATCCCCAGTCATGGCACATGCCCAGGTTGGGGGTTTGGTCAGTGTTTGGGTCAACTGATTGATATTTCTCTCTCACATCAATGTTTCTCTCTTTCCCTCGCTCTTCCTTTCTCTCTAAAATCAATAAAAACATATTTAAAATAAAATAAAAAGAACCAGTAAAAAGCTCTTAACTCCTCCCTGTGAGACCAGTGAGTGGAAAACCTTTTTTACTTTTTTTTTT
>NW_005329596.1:0-331 GCF_000412655.1 Myotis brandtii | reverse complement strand
ATGAGAGAGAATCATTGACCGGCTGCCTCCTGGATGCCTCCCATGGGGATCAAGCCCCCAACCTGAGCATGTGCCCTTGACCGGAATCGAACCTGGGACCCTTCAGTCCGTAGGCCAACGCTCTATCCACTGAGCCAAACCAGCTAGGGCTTGGTTCAAAATTTGCCTAGAGTCCACCTATAGGTAAATTTGAAGGCTGTCCTCTTTGCATATCCTGTATAATAAAAGGCTAATATGCAAATTGCCCCCTTGACCAGGAATTTGATTGGGAGTTTGACCGGGGTGCAGGGCAGGCCAGCCAACCGCCCACAGCCCCTCCCCCTGGCTGGCC
>NW_005329595.1:0-413 GCF_000412655.1 Myotis brandtii | reverse complement strand
AGGCTAAGATAGAGCATTGGTGGGAGGGGTTGGGGCTTAATTATAGGTTAGCATATGCGTCAGAATGCAGACTCAGGCTGCTAGCCCAAGTTGTTGCCTTCACAATAAAAGCATACATTCCTTGACCATTTTCTAGGAAACAGTAGGCACTTAACAAATAACTGTTGAATGAATGCATCTAGCCTAAATCGGCTGAGTCACTGAAATGGTGGTGAAGGGTCCAAGCTGCTCAGCTCCTTGTACAGAGCACAGGGACTGAGCAATTAGTTGAACAATGAAATCTTGTGGATGGTTCCATCCAAAAGGATTCTGTATTCCTTGTCTATATTGAATTCTATATGCATTCCCCACCCCCCTCCCCCCCCCACACACACCAAGAGCATGTCTGTCAAATGGTTGAGTGGCAGAACTAT
>NW_005329594.1:0-269 GCF_000412655.1 Myotis brandtii | reverse complement strand
GCCGCAAGGCCGGCTGCAAGCCCCGCCGAGTAGACCCTGAGTCCGCCGCCCACACCGATGATGAGATGGAGATGGGGGACCTGGTCATAAATGTGAAGCCCGAGCCACATCCGTGGCCCCTACAGGCCGCGGGGCTGCAGTGGGGTTCTCCAAAGGAAGTGCCCGCACCAGGTCGTCTGGAGGGCGCACCCCGCTACTGCCCTACCCTGGTGCCCACCGACGCCGGTACCGTCCTCGCCCTCGGCTTGCAGAACCAGTTGGCGCCGTGG
>NW_005329593.1:0-776 GCF_000412655.1 Myotis brandtii | reverse complement strand
CACTCTATCCACTGAGCCAAACCAGTCAGGGCATGACTTCTCTTTTTATTTCTTCTTTTTAACCTCTTCTCCTCTTTACAAAATTTCCAAGAGCACATTCCGCAAGTTTTCAAGTCTCAACAGTATCTGTTGTAACTAAGCATGGCCAGGACACTCCTAGTTGCCAGCTATAAATGGTATGGGAGCGAAAAAGATTCCCCGATTCCTGTAATTTAGTCGCTAAATAAAATCTTCTAGAGCTTGTTGTCCTGAAACATCATTGTAATTTGGGACAACATGTGCAGAGTGCTTTTGGGGAGTCAATTTAGATTTAAATGCCTTAAGTAGTGAGATTAATATCCGTGATTTAAAAATAAATGTATTTGTACTACTTTGCCCCAGGAAGCACAGCATAAGGAAGAATCTAAGGGTCCCAGGTTAGCAAAATTGTGCATGAAAATTTCAGTCACACCACACATGAGCTCTGTGTCTTCTGACAAATGATCCAACCTTTCAAAGCCTTGGTTTTCTCATCTGGAAAATGAAAGTACTAAATAGTACTTACCATAGCCATTTGTTGTATAACAAAAGAATTTATATCTACCTGTCTCTGGCACATAGTAATGCTTAAAAAATATTATCTGTTGTTGTTATTATAAACTAAAGGCCCAGTGCATGAAATTCATGCAAGGGCCTTGGCCCCCACTGCCACAGTGGCCACCTCTGTCTCGGCCCCCGCTCACCACGGATTTGTCTGGAAGGAAGGATGTCTGGAAGGATGTCTGGTCTAATTAGCA
>NW_005329592.1:0-252 GCF_000412655.1 Myotis brandtii | reverse complement strand
CCCCAAAAGACCAATGCCAAGGCACATTGTAATTAAACTAGCAGCCTGATGCACGAAATTCATGCAAGGGGCTCGGCCCTGACAGCCCCAGCTGCCTCGACCAGCCTCCACAGCCCCTTGCAGCCTTGACTGGCCCTCACAGCCCTTCACAGTGTTGGCCAGCTCTTGCAGCCCTGCCTTCATCCAGATGGTCATCCAGAATGGATGGTGGTTCAGCTGTTTGGTCTAATTAACATATTAGCTCTTTATTAT
>NW_005329591.1:0-515 GCF_000412655.1 Myotis brandtii | reverse complement strand
AAAAAGAAAGAAAACTACAGACCAATATCTTTGATAAACATAGGTGCAGTAATAGTAAAAACAAAGCAAATTGAATCTAGCAACATATAAAAAGTATAATTTTGATGAACTGAATTTTGGCTTCCACCCCCAAAAAACACACACCATGTTTTGTGTCTATATTTAGAGATAGGAACTTTTAAGGAGGCTATTAAGGTTAAACAAGGTCATAAAGGTGGGGCCCTATTCCAATAGGACTGATGGGTGTCCCTATATGAGAGGAAGAGAGGCCAGAAGTGTGCACACCCAGTGGAAGGACCACATGGGATCACAGTAAGCAGTTGGTTGCAAGCCAAGAAGAGAGGTCTCATTAGATACCAACCCTGCTGCTACCTTGAGATTGGCCTTCTAGCCTCCAGAACTTGAGAAAATAAATTTCTGTTGTTTAAGCCACAAAGCCTGTAGTATTCTGTTGTGGCTGCTTTAGCAGATTAATACGATAATATATCATGATCAAATGAGATTAATCTCTGGAA
>NW_005329590.1:0-479 GCF_000412655.1 Myotis brandtii | reverse complement strand
GGCCGAGAGCATGGACCTAATAAAGTGGTGGTCCACCAGAGATCCTCAGACACAATCTGGCTAAGGTCTCCATGTGCTGGACAGGTCACCGCTAAGGCCCCGCCTCTGTTTTTCAAACAGGTTTTCTGGCTGGATCCCATGAGACCGACGTCTGGAATTAAATGGCCACAGCGACAGGTCGGACCAGCTTTTGCCTCATAGTATTTTATAGGATAAAGAAGCACAAAACCAAACAGCAAACAGTGGATGCTATGGAGGGAAAGGGAAGTCAGTGGGGGAACCTGGGACCCTTGTCTGCAGGCCGAGGCTCTATCCATTGAGCCAAACCGACTAGGGCCCATCTTAATGCATTTTTAATTAGAAACCACCTTTCCAGGTTGTGTGAAAAGTGGACAAGAAAAGTAAAAGCTCTTTGCTGTGAGACACATTACATTGGATCTTGCCTTGAGTCTGAGTTTTCCTATTTGTAAAATAAGGCC
>NW_005329589.1:0-300 GCF_000412655.1 Myotis brandtii | reverse complement strand
CAGCGAGCCCAGAGGACCCCGAGTCGCCAAGTGAACACTTTAAAACGGCACATGGGGGTTTGCAGACTTGAACTCAAACTTCCTCCACTGAGCCTAGCGCACAGGACTTGAACCGAGAAGCCAAGCGGGCTGGGCAGGCCCGGGCTCTGAGCTTGCACCCCCGTGTCAGAGGAGATGGCCCCCCACTCTGTGCTCACACCCCTGTGTCAGAGGAGATGGGTCCCCCACTCTGAACTTGCACCCCTGTATCAGAGCAGATGGGTCCCCCACTCTGAGCTCGCACCCCTGTGTCAGAGGAGA
>NW_005329588.1:0-546 GCF_000412655.1 Myotis brandtii | reverse complement strand
CTGAAGCACAGTCCCTCTGATAGTAACTAGCCCCGAAATCCCACTCAGGATTCTCAGGGCAGTCATTCCTGTCTATGCCTTTTAATCTTTGGTCACTGAGGACTAGCCTCCTGCTTCCATTTTTTCCTCTTCCATCCTCATTACCCTCTGCTGCCTCTCATCCTCTGATTCTCTGACCACCTCTGACCACTGTGTCCTCCAGCATCCCAGGATTCCCTTTAAACCTAGTTCTTATCACTCCCCTGAGACAAAACACGATGAAGACTTTGAGTCTAACAGCTAGAAAATTGTTGATTTTCTCTTTATAGTCTGCGACTTGACCCTGTTGATTTCTCCCTCCTTTTCCTCCTATCTTTGAACTATAATTGACCATAACATTATATAAGTTTAAGGTGTAAAAGGTGTTGATTTGACACCATGTATTGCAATATAATTACTACCATAGGTTTAGCTAACACCTCCATCACATCACATAACTACCATTTCATTTTTCTGTGGTGAAAACATTGAAGATCTACTCTGTTAACAATTTTCAACTACATAACA
>NW_005329587.1:0-1282 GCF_000412655.1 Myotis brandtii | reverse complement strand
AAAAAGAAAACAAAAGTTACTAATAATCCACCCCTACAGAGTACTACTGTTATTTTTTTGTAGACTTTATCTTCTGCTAAGTAGATCTTCCTTCTATGCTTAAATATGCTAACAAAGTGGCACCGTATTAAACAGTCTGTTTTACAATCTGTTTTCCCCAACCACAGTATATTGTGGAGTATATTCAGTTACTAGTAAATGAGTGGTTCTCATCATGCAACGATTTTGCCCCACGCATTTGGCAAAGTGTGGAGACATTTTTTTGGTCCGTATAATTGGGAGGGTGCTACTGGTATCTAGTGGGTAGAATGTGGCTAAACATCCTACAGTGCATAGGACAGTCCCTTACAACAAAGAATTATCCACTCCAAAGAGTCAATAGTCTCGAGGTTGAGGAATCCTGATTAAATAATGTACATACCATGGTCAGTACAACACTTGGCATATATCAACTGCTTGGTAAAAGGAAAACAAGGAACTTTGGGTGGCGGGGGGATCTTTCCAGAAGCAGGAATATGAGTTTGGTGGATCTAGATCCTCAGGGGGCTTTCCCCAAATATCTAGCCACGAGGCTGCTATGCAGTGAGGCGGCTCACCATGAAGTGGTTTTATCACCACAAACACCTGGGAAAGCAAAGGGTGAGCAATACCTTCAAGGAGACCTTCAGCCTTGGACCTTGGACGCTTCTGGGTGGGGGAGGATGGGAAGGCGCACACATTCCCCCTCCCCACCCAGGCAGCATCTCCCTTGGCCAGAGTTCCAGCTGTTGTCTGGGTTAGTGCACACAAAGACCTTTGGGCTGGCCCAGATTCAGAATTTATCACCCATGAGTCCCTCCCAGTTTCCAGGAGTGCTTGGAAGACATATTCTAGGTCAGCAGGAATTAAGTGGGGCCCCCAGGGTATGTGGCTGATGACACAGGCAGGATGAATTGGAGAGGGACAAACCACAGTCCCGGGGAAGGTGCAGCCAAAGCGGAATTTGATTCAATTCAACGGGAGTTAAGTATTTAGCAACATTCATTCGTTCCCATTGTGTGCCAGGCACTGTCCCTCTCCCCTGAGGGAGGCCGTTTGGAATAGTGGTTTAGGAGCAGAGTCTATTTAGAAAGGGACATTGGAGACCCAGGTTTGCCAGCATGAGGTATTTGACCTTTATAAGGCATGTCATGTCTCTGACACACATTAGTACATATGTGCTCAATAAATCATGTATGTGCGTTTCAGTCCTCACACAAAAATCTGAGGTAAGGGATATTATCACCCCTATTTTACAAAAGAA
>NW_005329586.1:0-308 GCF_000412655.1 Myotis brandtii | reverse complement strand
AATAAAAGGCTAATATGCAAATTGACCGAACAGCAGACTGACCAGCCGCTATGACATGCACTGACCACCAGGAGGCAGACGCTCAACACAGGAGCTGCCCCCTGGTGGTCAGTGTTCTCCCACAGGGGGAGTGCCACTCAGCCAGAAGCCCTGAGCTGTGCTCATGGCTGGTGAGCGCGGCGGCAGTGGCGGAAGTCTCTCCCACCTCCGTGGCAGTGCTAAGGATGTCTGACTGACGGCTTAGGTCCACTCGTGGGGAGTGGGCCTAAGCTGTCAGTCAGACACCCCTAGAGGGCTCCTGGACTGTG
>NW_005329585.1:0-1177 GCF_000412655.1 Myotis brandtii | reverse complement strand
TATACTATAATAGTTTTAGAATAAAAAAATCAATTATGACACATTTTAATCTGTAAATATTCTGTGAATTAATTTTAATTGAATTAAAATTAACTGTGAAGAAAAGCACATTTTGATCCTATAAGAACACTTATTGATTAAAATGTTAGAGATAACAGAGTTAATGCAGATTTTATTAACAATATATTCACTAAAATGTTTAATAATTTAGATGAGAGGAGAAAAGGGAAGTGAATATATAATTAGTATTGGCATTGTGACTGTGTCACAATTATATAAAGAATGAGGACTAATTAGCATGCATCAAACAACAATTGGTTCAGTCTATAATAAATTTGGAGTCATAATCAAAGAAACGATCTCTCTATAATCACATCACTTGTAACAACATTTAATTAAATTTACACATTTTCTGGCATGCCTGGTTTCATAGTTTTCCATTTTAAATGTGCAGAGGGCTGGCTAAAAGTGAAAAACAGCAAGGAAAATTGGAAATCTAACTGTTTTTGCTTGCTTACTTGAATTTTTACTTTTAAACATGAGGGAAGATAAAGGATACTAGAGGTTCCTCTACCACAAAGGAAAAAAAAATGTTATGGTTGATTAGCCAACAATGTATCTATTCTCCTCATTCTTTTCAGTAAAGTATTCCCAGTTTTTTTTCAGATATATGTCATAGAATTCAGATGAGGTGGATCTGAAACACAGCTGTAAAAGTGAATCATGCCCAGCTGGTATGGCTTGGTGGTTGAGTGTCCACTCATGAACCAGGAGATCACAGTTCAATTCTCCATTAGGGCACATGCCTGGGTTGCAGGCTCGTTCCCCAGTTGGGGGAGTACAGGAGGCAGCTATACACAAGAAATATATATATATATAAAAGCACCTATGACAATCTCATCCCCCTTCTATTGATCAGTTAGAAACAGGTGTGTGTCAAAGTACTGGCCAACTCTTCAATAGCTGATCATTGAATCTTTATTGTTGAAACTCTTACAGATGTACCTTCTTTTACCCCATTGATTCCCTCCACCCCAGACCTGCCACCCCCCAGCCCTTCACCACACCATTGTCTGTGTCCATGGGTTATGCATGCATGCATATAAAATCTTTGGTTCATCTCTCCCCTCCCACTCAACCCTTGCCCTTTCCTTAGATCATTCTTAATATGAAAAAA
>NW_005329584.1:0-207 GCF_000412655.1 Myotis brandtii | reverse complement strand
TCTATCTTCTTGAATTTGAAGAGACTTTACCTGTGTCTATCTTTAAAAATATCCCATGTGCACTTGAGAAGAATATATATTCTATAGCTTTGGGATGAAATGTTCTGAAGATGTCAATTAAGTCCATCTGATCCTGTGAGTCATTTAGGATTGCTGTTTCTTTGCTGAAATTTTGTTTAGAGGATTTATCCAGTGGTATCAGTGGGG
>NW_005329583.1:0-230 GCF_000412655.1 Myotis brandtii | reverse complement strand
CCACCACCCTGATTGGCCCACAGCCCCTCCCCCTGGCTGGCCCTGCCCCTGATCTGCCCCCATCAGGGCAGGCTGGCCAGACCCCACCCATGCATGAATTAGTCCATAATAATAAAAGCATAATATGCTAATTAGGCTGGACAGCCAAACAACCTTCCAGAAGACCTTCCAGAAAACCTTCCAGATAAAGCCGGGGCCGAGCCCCTTGCACCAATTTCGTGCATCGGGCC
>NW_005329582.1:0-751 GCF_000412655.1 Myotis brandtii | reverse complement strand
ATCATGAGGACCTGCCAATTCTACTTCTAAAACATATCACTGGTATCGACCCACTTTTCCCGTCTGACATCTTCCACCCCAGTAAAAGCTTCCACCAGGCTCCTGCAGGACCTTGCTAACCAGACTCTTCACTTTCTCTCCTCCTCCCCTTTAATCATAATCCACACAGCAACCAGTATGATCATGTCTCTTTATTGCCTAACTGCCAATAGCCTAGCTTTGCATTCAGCAAAAAATGGAAAGTCGTTAAATGGCCTCCATGGGGCCTTGTAATGGGACCTCTGCCTCCCTCTTCAGCTTGTCCCCTGGCACAATGCCCATTTTCACTGCATTCCAAGCACACAACCTTCTCTCTGCTCCTTGAACCTTCACGTCACCTGTCCTATCTTCATTTTCCCACCTCCCTGTGCTGCCTCATCTTTCAGGCCTCTGACCATAGTTTGTAATTACAGACTTTTTCAGGTAATTTTCAACCCCACAAAATTCTATGAGGGCAAGAGCTGTTCTATTTGTTCCTACTATAGACCCAATGCCAATGTCTAGCACAGTGCCAGCTATATATTAGGAAGTTATTTGATAGATGTGGATTTTTTTTTAAATATATTTTATTGATTTTTTACAGAGAGAAGGGAGAGGGATAGACAGTTAGAAACACCGATCACACCTCCTGCACACCCCCCACTAGGGATGTGCCTGCAACCAAGGTATATGCCACTGACCAGAATCAAACCTGGGACCCTTGAGTTTGCAG
>NW_005329581.1:0-265 GCF_000412655.1 Myotis brandtii | reverse complement strand
AAGAACCAAATAAAATTTTAGATCTGAAAATTTATATGTATATATGTATATATATATTTAATTCTCACCTGAGGATGTTTTTAAAATTTATTTTTAGAGAGAGAAACATCCATGTGACAGAGTAATACCAGTAGGCTGCCTCTGCACCTGCTGACCCACCAGGATCTAACCTGAAACTAAGTATGTGCCCTAACCTAGAATCCAACAGGAAATACTTTGGTGTACAGATTGAGACTCTGACCAATTGAGCCACCTGGCCAGGGCA
>NW_005329580.1:0-408 GCF_000412655.1 Myotis brandtii | reverse complement strand
AGAAGGTTATTTTCTAAGTTACAGGTAAAGAAAAAAAATTCTTTCTTTTATATTCTTCCTGTGCTTCGTTACATATAAATTCATATGTTTATGAATTTCTCCTGAAAAATAATATAAATCTCTGACTCTCTCAGAGGATACTGCAGAGAACTTGCATTCACAATGTTCTTTCACAAAACCAGGGAGACAGGCAATTAGCTTTTTCATTTCTTCCAAGTTTTACTAAAAAACTTACTTTTCTGTGAGGCCTGGCCCTAATGTCATAATCACAAATTTATTTCAAATTCTCCACTCCTTGTTTTTCTTTTTCTTTTTTAATAGTGTCACCATGTAACACGCTCTATTTTCCTTATTTAACTTGTTCAGTTTCTATCTCCTCTTCAGGATAAAAGCTCCAGGAAGGCATGG
>NW_005329579.1:0-504 GCF_000412655.1 Myotis brandtii | reverse complement strand
AAACACTTAGAACACTGAAATGTTTGTAGAATAAAACACATTACCTGGAAACTTCATGATCCAGACATGGTCTCAATACTGAAGAAAAAGCAATTCATGTCATTTTCCCTGTGTGTCTTTAGCAGAATGCTTTAGAATGTCTGTTTTTATATTTCAGGCCCTGCAGAAGTTGAAGGGTGTTTGTGTGCGATTGTCCGTCGGTCCGTGTCTTGTGGAGGCATGCACGTCTGCTCTTCTTGCCCACTTCCTAATGGGTTTACCATGGCAATGGGCGTTTATACTGGGGTAATGATTTTTCCTTGTCGTATGAAAATATGCATGGATATTTAGAACTTTCTCTAATTCAATACAAGAGAATGCATAATAGCATTTTCTTAAGGACATCAGAAAATACAAAATGGATATTTTAGCACGATATTTAAGTATTAATATCGTGTAAATATTATAACTTAAAAATAGAGTACACTTCTTTGTCGGTGCTAACTTTTACAGTGGTTATAATAA
>NW_005329578.1:0-220 GCF_000412655.1 Myotis brandtii | reverse complement strand
GACAAAGAAACAGCCCACAGATGAAAGAAAAACAGGCCCCACCATAAAAGGTAGCAAACAAAGTGGAGGCAAGCAACCTATCAGAGAAAGAATTCAGAGAAATGCCATAAGGTGGATGAAAAGAATGGAAGACAAATTCAACAATATGTGTAAGAATAAAGAGGAAATGAAGAAGAACCAAGGAGAAATAAAAAATGACATCACTGCTATAAAGAACTCA
>NW_005329577.1:0-332 GCF_000412655.1 Myotis brandtii | reverse complement strand
TCAAAGCACAGGCACCACTCTGCAGAGACCACATATCCCCTCATTGCTATTGAGTTCATTGTTGACTGTTAACTATCCTACACTCACCTCTGTAAGAGAAATATGTTTCTATTATTTTACTTTTTATCCAACCCCAGAGATTTCCACACTTTGCTTTCTCCCACCTCCCTAATCTATCACCAATGGATTTCATGTAACCCCCATATGACTCCTCTTTTGATTGTAATGTATAAAATAAGGAGCAAAACTGCCATTCTTCTGAGCATTATCTCAATCCACTGAGATTTTGCTTTCAGGCAATTGACAGTTTGGCTCAAATAAACTCACAAAAA
>NW_005329576.1:0-270 GCF_000412655.1 Myotis brandtii | reverse complement strand
ATTGTAGTTGATTTCTAATTTTATGTCATTGTGATCTTAGAAGATACTTGATATAATTTGTATCTTCTTGCATTTGAAGAGACTTTGGCTGTGTCCCAATATTTGGTCTATCTTTGAAAATGACCCAATGCACTTGAGAAGAATATATATATTCTGTGGCTTTGGGGTGAATTGTTCTGAAGATGTCAATTAATTCCACCGGATCTAGTGAGTCATTTAGGATTTATGTTTTGTGGCTGATTTTTTGTTTAGAGGATTTATCCAGTGGTG
>NW_005329575.1:0-949 GCF_000412655.1 Myotis brandtii | reverse complement strand
AAATACTTTAAGTTTATATAGTCTTCTATGCGGATGAATAATTTTCTTCTCCATGCATAAACACTTGATTACTTTTCCATCCAATTTATCCAACTCCCTACAGCTCTTTTTCATTCGCACGGTTTGCTGTCATTCACTACTTCATAACATTTCTAGAGTCCCTCCCATTTGTCAGCCATTATTATCCTAAGAACTGGAAATGAATAATCAGATATAGCTTCTGGTCTCAAGGCACTCAGTGCCAAAATGGGCCGTCAGAAAACTAACAGCCAATTGTGATAAAGAGTGATGTTTGGATGACATGAGTCATTGGAGAACACTAAGGGATTACATAACTTAAATTCCTGGAAGGTAGGATGGTCTCAGAACCCATCCCAAAGTGAGTGACATATAAGCTAAGAGTTAAAAGATGACTAAAAGGCAGTTAAAAGGAGGAAGGGTATGTAGAGAAAACCCCCAGTCTACCTCCTATGTTTCTCCTTTACCTCGCACTACTCCCACATCCACAACACTTCTGATACCAGGTACGTGGGAGTTTGTCCTCCACCAAGCAATTCACTGAGACAGCTACTGGGTGTCCTACAATTGAACTCAATTCTCACACTATCCACTTGGAGTCAGTGTCAGATCTCACAGGGCTCAGTCCCATAAGATTACTCCCATCACATTTTAGATGCCAATGGCAAGTGCAAATTATCACCTGTGCCTCTGACTAATTGGCTTTAAATCAGAGGTTCTTTCAACCTCCTTAGGTTTGATGAATATGTTAGAGCAGCTCACAGGACTCAGGAAAACAGATTCAACTTATGTTACATGTTATTAAAGGATATGTTAAAGGATACAGATGAACAACCAGATGAAGAGATACATATGGCAATATCTGGAAGCATCCAGAGTGCAAGAGCTTCTGTCCCTGTGAAATTGGGGTGCATCACCCTCCCAGTACATG
>NW_005329574.1:0-222 GCF_000412655.1 Myotis brandtii | reverse complement strand
GACTAGGACTGGGGGTTGGGGACCTGGCTCAGACATAACATCTGAGGTTAAGAAATGAGCACAGCCCTGGTTGGTGTGCTCAATGGTTAGAGCATCTGCCCAAGCACCGAAGATCGCAGATTCGATTTCCAGTTAAGGGCAAGTACTTGGATTGCAGGTTTGATCCCTGGCCCTGATCAGGCACTTGCGGGAGGCAACCAATTGATGTGTCTCTTTCACATC
>NW_005329573.1:0-360 GCF_000412655.1 Myotis brandtii | reverse complement strand
AATAAAAAGAAAAATCAAGAGAAATACAAAAATAACATGATAGAACTGTTTTAAAATTCTTAAACAGTTATTACAATAGTACAGATATTCAAGAAGGTTAAGGAAAGCATGAGTATGCTAAATACACATGGAAGAGATATAAAGACCTATATTTAAAAGATAAAAAAATGCATATACAATGTCTAAGATGATAAATATGCTAGATGTATTAACAGATTAAACCTTGCAAAAAAAGATATTAGTGTACCTGAAACACAGAAACAGAACATCCAAAAACAAACAAACAAACAAAAAACCAGATTGATTGTTTTTTTTAAAAAAAGCAGACCATTAATGAATTATGCAACAACTTAAATTGGC
>NW_005329572.1:0-271 GCF_000412655.1 Myotis brandtii | reverse complement strand
TTTTAAGTTAAACCTCTAGTTTTGTTTTATTTTTCTCCTGTTTTCTGCTTCTAACTTTTTTGTTCTGCTTCCTTAGAGATTTCCTTGATTTTATTTTCTAACAATTCCATTTAGTTTTTTAAAATTTCTTCTGTCACATTTTAAATCTAAGAGCCTTTATTGCTCTTTTCATGGATGACTATCATGCATTTTCTCTTTGGGATTATTAATCCTACTTTGTTTTTGTTGTTGTTGTTTTTGAATTTCTGTTTTGCTCCTTGCATTATCTCTA
>NW_005329571.1:0-621 GCF_000412655.1 Myotis brandtii | reverse complement strand
GCTTCCTAGGAGGTGGAGCTTTTGATGCTGACTGGCACATAAACTGGCCAATCAGAACAAATCTGGGTGAACTGTGAGGAGCCAATGGCTGCCTCAGAGGTGGAGCTTTTGATTCTGACTGGCATAGAAACCAATCAATCAGAACCAAATTGGCCAGCAGAGGAGGGAATTTGGGGGCAAGATCAGGCCAGCAGGGGAGGGCAGTTACGGGCAATCAGGCTTGCAGGGAAGAGCAGTAGGGGGTGAGATCAGGCCGGCAGGGGCAGACAGTTAGGAGTGATCAGGCTGGCAGAGGCAGTTGGGGGCGAAATCAGGCCAGCAGGGGAGAACATTGGGGGCAAGATCAGGCCGGCAGGGGAGGGCAGTTAGGGGCGATCAGGCAGGCAAGCAGAGGCAGTTAGCGACAATCAGGCAGGCAGGCAGAGAGGTTAGAGGTGATCAGGCAGGCAGAAAGAGGCAGTTAGGGTTGATGAGGCAGGCAGGTGAGCAGTTAGGAGCCAGCGGTCTCAGATTGCGAAAGGGATGTCTGACTGCCGGTTTAGGACATCCCCCAAGAGGTCCCCGATTGTAAA
Source organism: Myotis brandtii (assembly GCF_000412655.1). Classification (NCBI taxonomy): domain Eukaryota; kingdom Metazoa; phylum Chordata; class Mammalia; order Chiroptera; family Vespertilionidae; genus Myotis; species Myotis brandtii. The sequence goes on along the minus strand of NW_005329571.1, from coordinate 49 downwards.
GGGTGCAGGCTGGGAGCGTTTTTGCCTTCCCTTGTCAGTCTGGGATAGG
>NW_005329570.1:0-533 GCF_000412655.1 Myotis brandtii | reverse complement strand
TAATATAATATAATTAATATAATATATTATGTATATCTATAATATATATTCAACATATGTATTAAAGTGTTGGACAGGATGTGAAGAAATTGGAACCCTTGTACACTGCTGGTGGGAATGCACAATGGTGCAGCCACTGTGGAAAACGTTATAGAGGTGCCTTAAAAATTAAAAACAGAACTAGCATATAATCCAGAAATTCTACCATCAGGTATTTATCTAAAAGAACTGAATCAGAATCCCGAGGAGCTGCTAGCACATGCCTATTCCTGCAGCTTTATTCACAGCAGCCACGATGTGACAACCACCTGCGTGGCCATTGACAGGTGAGCGGGGAGTGCGGGCTACAAGTGAGGAAATGTATTCAGCCTTTAAAAGCACGGAAGTTCTCTCACGTGAAACAATCCGGGTGGACCCTGAGGACATGATGCCGAGTGAAACGAGCCAGCCACAGGAGGACACCGATGTTGACTCCACTTTTATTAGATTCTAAAGTCATCAAACCCATAGATCAAAGACTGGAAGCACACAGC
>NW_005329569.1:0-336 GCF_000412655.1 Myotis brandtii | reverse complement strand
GTTAGGACAATTTTGGTAATATTATTATATTTAAAATATTTTTTCTCTTGAAATATTAATGTTTATTGCATGTAATATATTATATTAAAAATAATTTTTTGAAATGTTTATTGCATGCAACATTATTATATTTAAAATCATTTTTCTTGAAATATTAATTTATTGCATATAAAGGGCTAATTATTTTATATCTAAAAAGGAGAATGGACTGAATGTTCTAAGGATAAATATAATTTTGTTAACACTCATTTGCTGTGTACATAAATAAGTATTGAGTGGCAGTATCGAATGTATTTCTTAGTATGAATCACGCTTAGGAATAGTTAGAAAGAGGCT
>NW_005329568.1:0-221 GCF_000412655.1 Myotis brandtii | reverse complement strand
ATACACAAGAAAAGAAAATAATACTTTGATTCTTATTATTCTTTTTTTTTAAATGTTTTACTGATTTTAGAGAGAGAGGAGGAAGGAATAGAGAGAGAACGAAACAGTATTCATGTGAAAGAGCATCATCGATTGGCTGCCTCCTGCACGCCTCCTACTGTGGATGGAGCCCGCAACCCAGGTGTGTGCCCTGACCGGAATTGAACCTGCGACCTTTTGGT
>NW_005329567.1:0-243 GCF_000412655.1 Myotis brandtii | reverse complement strand
CTAGAGGCCCGGTGCACGAAATTCGTGCACGGGAGTGGGTCTCTCAGCCCAACTTGCACCCTCTCCAATCTGGGAGCCCTCAGGGGAGCCCTCTCCAATCCAGGAGCCCTGATGGCTTAGGCCCACTTCCCGTGGTTCTCTGCTCTCTGGCGGGGCCTGGCCTCTTCATGCCCACTGCCCAGAGGCTCTCCATGGCTGGGGCTGGATGCTTGCCTTATCTCTGCGGTGATGAAGCAAGCATTC
>NW_005329566.1:0-208 GCF_000412655.1 Myotis brandtii | reverse complement strand
GCCAGCTCCCTCCTCAGGGCTGGCAGCCAACCTCCCATGCCCTGTCCCTCCTCCCACTGCTGACAGGCTCCAATCAGCCTGCTGCCTGCCCACTGCAGTGGCAGTGCAGTGGCGAGGGAAGGAAGAGGGGGGAGGCAGGGAACTATGTGGCAGCAGAGCACCGACAATGGCCATGTCAGCATCCAGCGTCTGTTCCTTCCACGCCCAG
>NW_005329565.1:0-329 GCF_000412655.1 Myotis brandtii | reverse complement strand
CAGAATGACAGAGGGCACAGGCCTGGGTGAGGGACACCCCATCCCCGCCCAGTGCAAAAATTTTTGTGCCCCGGGCCTCTAGTGTATAATAAAATGCTAATACTCAAATTGACCCTAACAGTGGAAAGACCAGAAACACTGCTCAAGCAGACACTATGACAGTGATGGCAAACCTTTTGAGCTCAGCATGGCAAAATTTTGAAAAACACTAACTTAAATCTGGTGCTGTGTCACATTTAGAAATATTCAAAAAACATATTTTTTTTTTATATTTGCAACCTTAGTAAAAAAAATTTATATTTTTCATATTTATTTTATATATTTAAATG
>NW_005329564.1:0-217 GCF_000412655.1 Myotis brandtii | reverse complement strand
CTAGGCCTGGCTGGTGATCAGGGCTGGTCAGGTTCCCTGCCTCCCTGCTTCCTGCCTCCTCCCACCCTCACCACCCACGCACCATTACCCTGCGGTTCCCCCCACCTCCCCACCTCCCTGCCTCCTCCTTCCCTCACTCTCTCAGCACCCTGCCACTATGGCTGGTCACCTGCTGTGTTCCGTGCTGCCCCTGATGGTCAGTGCACGTCATAGCAAG
>NW_005329563.1:0-243 GCF_000412655.1 Myotis brandtii | reverse complement strand
TCTGAAACTGCTTAGCCTGAAATTAGTATACTACTCCCTCTTTCCTTTTTTTAGTGTTAGCATAGTCTATCTTTCGCTACCTTTTACCTTTAATAATGAGTCTTTATTGTTAAAACTAGAGGCCCGGTGCATGAAAATTCATGCACTGTAGGGGGAGTCCCTCAGCTCACCTTGCCCCATCTCACAGTCCCGGAGCCCTCAGGGGCGGGAGGCGATGCCCCCATCACACCTCTGCTGCTGCCA
>NW_005329562.1:0-323 GCF_000412655.1 Myotis brandtii | reverse complement strand
ACCCTCTGTCAGTCCCTCTCCTGTTTTTCTTCTTTTAGAATTAGTTGAAAGGACTTCCCATATTTCCATTGTTTTGATCACTTAGAGACTTCAATCTACACATGTGAATTGTCCTGTCTACCTTTACAATATCGCAATCCTGGGCAAAACTTAATTCCTTCAAGGTGCTAGAATAACACTGCCTTGAAGGTCATGTTGGAATTCAATACAATGGGAAGGTCAAAGGAAGAAGCCAAGGTCTGAGAAATATGTCTCTGAGGTTCTTGGTCAGAATCCTTTCTCTCACCATGAATGATTTAAACTGACCCAAGAAAGGGCTCCTA
>NW_005329561.1:0-223 GCF_000412655.1 Myotis brandtii | reverse complement strand
TGGGCCCTGTTTTAGTGTGTGTAGATCCAGTCACCAGGCTCCTGGCGTGTGATTAGGGACTCCTGATTCATGTCCGTGATCGTAAACACTGGCATCACAGCTGAGCATTTCGGGGTGAGATTGTTGTCTCTGCTGCTAGACAGGAAGATGCCGACCTCACCAGGAACCAAGGTCAGGTCAGAGAGAGCTCAGACCTCTGCTCACAGCATGTGCTGGTGCACAT
>NW_005329560.1:0-737 GCF_000412655.1 Myotis brandtii | reverse complement strand
TATGAATAACTGTAAACCTACTTTTGCCCCACCCTGTTTATGTAATGGCTATGTATTGTGTCTTTGTATAGTGACTAAAATCTAAGCAACATAAAGTATTTGCAAGTTAATGAGGAACAGTTAATTGCTAGATTAAGTCTTTGTATATTCAAGAGAAATGTTAACATGGAAATTTGTTGGAATATAAATATATTGTATATATTTAAACCTGTACTTAAAAACCTGAAATAAAACTGATCACTTTTCACATATTAACTCAGTGAATCCTCACAATACTCTTATGATGTAGACACTATTAGTATCCCTTTCATACTGCCATATGAGGCAGTCGAGGAACAAAGAGATTATGAAACTTGCCCAAAAGTAAGTAGCTCAGCTGGGATTTTTTGCAAGTAGACTGGCCTCTGCTCCCATGGCCTCAGCCCCTGTGAAACTAATTTCAGTGGAAGCTAACCATGGCGCCGAACTTGCAGCTTAGTAACCAACAGCTAGCTCTTTAAATTAGTGGACACTTGAGTTATAAACCAGAAAATATTTTCTGATTTTGTTAAATATTTTTTCTAAAAAGTAGTTAGACATTGTCCAAGATTATCTCTTTAGGTAATAAATATTATTTTTATGAAAGGGTGCACACAGCTAACATCTACAACATAGAAAGGAAATAAATAACTCATTTAATTACACTAATTTTAATTTAAAATTTTTTTTTTAATTTTCTTTATTGATTAAGGTATTAC
>NW_005329559.1:0-544 GCF_000412655.1 Myotis brandtii | reverse complement strand
AAAAAGCAATCTAGATCTTTTATTTTACAATGAAGAAACCTGAACTAGCCACATTTAATATTTGAAAGCTTCTTAAAGATAGGACAAATGTGATATCATACCTCTGTATTGTCTCCCTCTACCCAAGCATTTAGTCCAGTGATGGGAGTCCACTAGGCACTAATTAATTCTGACATCCAAAATTATTAAATAACTGGCTACGTTCTATCTTATAAACTAAATTATAAACTTTTGATGGCAGACCTGATCATCCTATATAATAAAAGCCTAGGTTGCATCACATGTGACATCATCACAAGATGGCTGCCACAAAATGGCCACTATCATGTCGTCATAGGATGGCTGCCTCAAGATGGCTGGCAGGGGAGGGCAGTTGTGGCTGATCAGGCTGGCAGGGGAGGGCAGTTAATGGTGACCAGGCCAGCAGGGGATGGCAGTTGGGTGTGACCAGGCCAGCAGGGGAGCAGTTAGGTGTCAATCAGGCTGGCAGGGGAGCGGTTAGAGGTCGATCAGGCTGGCAGGCAGAAGAAGTTAGGGGCAATCA
>NW_005329558.1:0-311 GCF_000412655.1 Myotis brandtii | reverse complement strand
TGGGCCAGGGCACAGTGTGGGCCTCTGGGCTGTCCTGCGGTGCCGCACAGAAGCCAGGCAGGCAGCACACTCTCTCCCGCTGGCCTTGCAGACCGGCAGCGGGTACAAGCAGCAGCCCCAGTGCAGGCTGCAGGTGTGAGCAGGGCTGTCGCCAGCAGCGGGTGCGAGAGGTGGCTGCCCGCCCTCATCACCCCTCAGTTGCAGGGGGAGGTGGAGAAGCCCCGAGGGGTGATTGGGGCTGGCAGCTGCAGCTCTCACCCTCTGTCAGGGCCCAACCGTGGTGTGTGGGAGCAAAGAATTTTCAGTAACCA
>NW_005329557.1:0-206 GCF_000412655.1 Myotis brandtii | reverse complement strand
CCTTCTGGCAATCTCTGAAGTTAGGATGAAACACATTATATTCGTTTTGGCACTCTCTAAAGTTAGGGTGAAAAACAATGCATTCATTTTGGCACTTTCTGGAGTTAGGATAAAAACCATAGCATTCATTATGGTACCTTCTGGATTTAGGATGAAAATCATAGCAATTTTTATGGCACATTTTAAGGAGTTAGGATGAATAACAT
>NW_005329556.1:0-216 GCF_000412655.1 Myotis brandtii | reverse complement strand
TTTCCTCATAGATTTATACAAGTTAAGTTTGGTCCAACCACTACGTTGCCATAGTCTGTGTACTGCCCAGATGAATGGTGTTTTCCTAAGACCTAAGCCAGGCCCCGCATCAGTGTCCTTCTGGTGGCCCTGCAGCCCATGGGTCACTCGAGGTTGGGTGACTGTTTTCCTGAGCAATTGTATTTTGTTGTTGTTGCTGTTGTTGCCCTGAAATGA
>NW_005329555.1:0-539 GCF_000412655.1 Myotis brandtii | reverse complement strand
ATTTGTTAAAATAAATGGCTTATTGGGAGTTGAGATTGCTCTAAAAACAACAACCCACACATACCCATAAAAACAAAATAAACATACACAGAAGCACGTGAGGTGATAGGGGAGGAGGAGGGTCTTTAGTATCGGAGGACTGCTAGCATAGACCCAGGGGGCAGGAGCCAGGCCTCGGAGTAGGTCCTGTTTGCCCCTCCAGGACGGTGAGGTGGAGATTTTGACGGGTGAAGGGGGAAACACAGACTTCATCACTAAGGAAGTGGCAGGCACCTTGAGTCTCTTTCAATGTAGGGAAGAACCATTTCAGGGGGCTTTTTTCCATCCAAAGCCGGAGGCTGGAGAGTTAGTGCCCACTGAGGGGAAGGGGATGCTGGTGGAGACAAACCAGGCAAAGGCAGCTTCTCACGTGGTGACAGCTTTACACGGGCAGAGGGCGAGAAGATGAAGGCAGGAACCCATGGAGTAGAGCAAAGGAGAAAACTTGGTGAGATAAAAGGAAATGTCCAGGCCCTAACCGGTTTGGCTCAGTGGATAGA
>NW_005329554.1:0-356 GCF_000412655.1 Myotis brandtii | reverse complement strand
AGAACTAGAATTAGAAGTGGAGCCTGAAGATGTGACTAAATAGTTACAATCGCATGATAAATCTTTAATGGAGGAGAAGTTGCTTCTTATGAATGAATCAAAAAAAATTATTCATAATATGGAAACTACCCCTGGTAAAGATTCTGTGAAAACTATTGAAATAATAATAAAGAATTCAGAATATTACATAAACTTTATTGATAAAGAAGCAGCAGAGAAATCCTTCATTAAAAAAAGTTAATTGATATAGCAAACTTCATTGTCTTTTTTTATATTAAGAAATTTCTCAAAAAACTAAAAATGGAACTGCCATTTGATGCAGTGATCCCACTCCTAGGAATATATCCCAAGAAACC
>NW_005329553.1:0-313 GCF_000412655.1 Myotis brandtii | reverse complement strand
CTGCCTCCCCTGTCCAGAGGCTCTCTGCACTGCTCCCTGCCCAGAGTGACAGGGGCTGGGTGGTAGCCAGGCGTCCTGCCCTGCCCAACCCCGGTCGATCCGCCCCTGAGCGAGCTGCCGCCCCACCGGGAAGGGTCATGGATCCGGGTCCCAGGACTGCGGACATTCTCAAGCACTGCCACCAGCCCGCCAGGACATGGATCGGGTCCCAGACCGCTGACAGCCTCAAGCACTGCCCCCAGCCTGGCAGAGTCACAGATCCGGGTTCGGTACAACGGACAGCCTCCCGTGGTGCCCCCCGCCCGCCAGGTCA
>NW_005329552.1:0-276 GCF_000412655.1 Myotis brandtii | reverse complement strand
CCCGCCTGCCCACCCCTGGCTCTGAGAACCCTGCCCCGGGCGCTGCCCTCCTCTCCCCTCCTCCACGTAATTTATCGACTCCTAGCAGTTCTTCTCGTTAGTTCTTCAAAGCCTAGACCCCGCGTTAGTCCTCGCCACCGCCAGCCCTGCCCGGAGCCCGACGATGGTTTTCCTGGTGTGCACACCCCCGGGGCCCCGGCGATCGGCACAGTCTGGAGCTGCGGATGCATCGCTGCGGTTGGCCTTCAACTCCCGCATCCAGCCCTCTGCTGGGAA
>NW_005329551.1:0-218 GCF_000412655.1 Myotis brandtii | reverse complement strand
CCTATATAATAAAAGGCTAATAGGCAAATCGACCAAATGGCAGGAACGACCAGTTGCTATGACGCACACTGACCACCAGGGGCAGATGCTCAACACAGGAGATGACCCTGGTGGTCAGTGTGCTCCCATAGGGGGAGCACTGCTCAACCAGAAGCTGGGCTTATGGCTGGTGAGCCCAACAGTGGTGGCGGGAGCCTCTCCCACCTCCATAGCAGCAC
>NW_005329550.1:0-1098 GCF_000412655.1 Myotis brandtii | reverse complement strand
GGAACCTTCCAATCACAGGTTACAGCAATTTTAGTGTAATTATATTATATTATCAAGATTATTTTTAGAGAACTGAGTGGGAGGTTCTGGCCCCTAAACTGCATGCTAATGCATTTATTTCCCATATATCTCCTTTTAGTAAACATGTAGGGAACATAAACAACTTGAAAACTAAAAAGTTTGAGGGCTGTTCTATTGCACGTGAAAATCATTTTATCAATAATTGGTTTATTTTGTGCTAAGATCATTAATGATAAGATATGCTCCCAGTCATGGATGATCCATGGGCTCACTGAGCAACTTCAACATGCCCAGGGAGCTTTTGTTTGTAGTCTTGTGCCCAGGCCTGCTCGAAGCTCTCTGTGTGAAGCACTTTGAAACCCTACAGTAGGAAACGCCGAGCAAACAGAAATCTCATTAGTGAAAGCTCTGTGCTTTGTCAGGATTTGGAAAATGTCAAGGTATTTTTTTTTTTCTTCATCATAATGCTGATGTGTTCTTAATTGAGGTCGTGTATGAGAGAAAGACAGTTCTCAGAGATTGCTACTGAACACGCTGCTCAGGTATCCGGCCTTCTGTTCTATAGTCTGAAAGGATGGAGGCACCTTCGTGATTAATGGGATGAGGGAAGGAGAATGTATCTTTTTTGATATAGTTTTATTGATTTCAGAGAGGAACGGAAAGGGAGAGATAGAAACATCAATGATGAGAGAGAATCACGCTGCCTCTGCACGCCCCCTACCGGGGATCGAGCCTGCACCCTGGGTATGTGCCTTGATCGGGAATCGAACCTTGACCTCTTGGTTCATAGGTCGATGCTCAATCATTGAGCAACACCAGCTGAGCAGAATGTATAATAGAATCCAAAGCAAATATTTGCCAGATGCAAAAATAATCTCCCCTTCCCCAACTACCACATGGTTGATGTGAAGATTGGCTGATTTGATAAAGGGAATGGAGATAATTACGATTCTAGGTACTTCAAAATATATGAAAAGTTCTTATTTCTTCAAGAAATATCTGTGACACTTTCAAGCAAAAGTACAGTAAGCACTCAATTTTGCCTGGTATATTGTAAGTTCTCGATAAATGGTAGTT
>NW_005329549.1:0-278 GCF_000412655.1 Myotis brandtii | reverse complement strand
CTCTCTCTCTCCCTTCCTCTCAGAAATCAATTTAAAAAATATTTTAATAAAAGAAAAGAAAAAGCAATTTCTTCGATCTTCATTACACTTAAACTCCAAATAGCATTACTTCTCATTTGTTCTCTCACTTTAAAACTGCAGTTACGCTTTAATAATTTATTATCAGAAGAATCAATGTTGCAGAATCCCAAGAGAAACAGAAAACACCGGATTGTGATGGAATGTTATCTATATATATATGAAAGGCGAATATGCAAAGTGTCCCCGCGGGAGTTCGA
>NW_005329548.1:0-417 GCF_000412655.1 Myotis brandtii | reverse complement strand
CTGCCCTTCCTGATAGATTTACAGTAGGTCTCTGTTGAGGACAGCATCCGCTCTAACCTGGGGAGGAAGAGAGCTGAAAACTGTTCCAGAACGGGTGTGCAATGGGGTAGTAGTGGTAGGATTCACTTGATAGGGTGGTAGGCTCTCAGCCTGCTGAGATGGAGGAGCCCTAGGCTGGGGGACAGGGGGATAGAGAGGTCAAAAGTAGTAAAGGAGGAGAAGAATTTCAGCCTCTGGGGCTTAGAGTAGAGAAGGAAAAATCTAGGAGAGAGAGCAGCTAAGGAAATGGTTAATGCAGAAAAGAGGAGGGCCGTGGGCAGGGAAAGCAGACCAGTAGTTTTGTTGATTTTTACTTTTCTGAACTGTGCTAGACTCAAGGTCGAAAGCTGCTACTGAGCACAGTAAGTTTTTCTCTGC
>NW_005329547.1:0-330 GCF_000412655.1 Myotis brandtii | reverse complement strand
GACCCGCCCTCAGCCCCCCAGCCTCCCAGGGCCAGCCTGAGGCGCAGGGAAGCCTCAGATGGCAGCTGCCCAGCCACCTAGGGCCAGCCTGAGGTGCAGGCAAGCCTCTGATGTCGGCTGCCCAGCCTCCCAGGGCCACCCAGGCTCAGGTAACCAGGGCCAGCCGAGGCTTAAGCTGCCGGCAGTGATAGCAGCAGAAGTGTGATGGGGACATTGCCTTCCCCTGATTGCCGGGTCGCCTCCCACCCCTGAGGGCTCCAAGACTGTGAGAGGGGGCAGGCTGGGCTGAGGTAACCCCCCTCAGTGCATGAATTTTCATGCACTGGGCCT
>NW_005329546.1:0-2117 GCF_000412655.1 Myotis brandtii | reverse complement strand
ATAAAGATTAAAAGGGAGAAGTAGCCTTGTCACAGGAGCTGCCTGTGCTGTGTCTGTTCTGCTGGACTTGACACACTGCCCTGGTGGGAGGCTGCTGAAACAGCTGTGGGTGAGGACGCCTGGCCACATCCACTCTCACTGGGAGAAAACCATGCCCAGGCTCACAACAGAGATTGTGCAGGGGGACTGGGGCCTTGAGCCAGGCCCTCGGAGCACAGGGAGGCAGGCAAGGACGGCTCGTTCCCCCACCCCTCGGGGCTTGGGAGCCAGGGGCCTGGTGCAGGTGGGTAACAAGTGCTCCCCTGCCACCTGCCTGCATCCTGTGATCTGATGTAATTTCTACATTTCTGCAGCTGAGTGCAGCTGGGCTCCACCGCATGAAATCAGGCAGATGAAAGATCCTGCTCTCTGTCATTTTGCCGCCAGCTCTGCCAGAGACAAGCTAGTGCCTTAAGGTGCTGAAGGCAATACGGAACCAGATCTGACTGAAGGGGAAAGAGATTGAGGATTTGACAAAATTGCTCCTTCTTTGAGTCACACAGTTCTCCTGCTGTCCCTTTGATCCCATCCAGCTTCGAAGAGGAAACTTCCAGCCACTGGTGGTGGATTCTGAGATGCTTCAGTCTAAGCACTGAGCACCTACTATGTGCCAGGCCAGTGCTGGACAAGCATCAGGATGCTGACAGGAGTGAATCCCAGCCCTCGTGTTCTCCACGTGCCGGCCCTGAGCTAAGAGCTCTCACTCACGTCTTTTAACCCTCACGGCCACTCTGTGAGCAGGATTATGTTCCTGCCTATTTTATAGAAGAAGAAACTGGCCCCCTCCACTGCATGGCCTCCCTGACATCCTCGAGAATATTCTAGAAGGGAAACCTGTGCCCAGAGTCTGACCAGAGTCAGGGAAAGGCCCCAAGCTCACTCCCTGGCAATAGGCAGATAGAGGCTGGGGGAGCTTTAAAGGGGCGTCTTTACTCTAATGTTCAAACCTTGGGCAGCAAGGCCCATGCTCAGCACGTACCCCACTTCCTACAATGACCCAGAGCTTTCGCCTTTTCAACCACACCCTTTCGGTTTTCCGTTTATACATCCATCTTCCTGATTCACCGTGAGCTCCAGGAGGAAGCACTCAGCGCAGGGTCCGCACACAGTAGGGCAGACGGCCTGTGGTTCTGAGTGTGGGCCTGGAGTCAGATGGGCGAGTCCCAGCTTCGCCCCTTCCTGGCCATGTGACCGGTCACTTTGCACCGGAGGGTCTCCTTCCCTCCTCTGTCAACCGTGAGAGCATCGTCACCGCCTCGAAGGTTGTAGCTGGAGGTCAAATAAGAAAACAGCTGGAAGCTCTCAGCACAGGGCCCAGCAGGTACCAAGATGTGCTGTGAATAGTCATTTTTATTATTAATGCTGATTATACTTATAACAACTGCCTGAATAAAATATAAAGCCAGGGTTGTAACTTCCTACTGTTTTGAGACTCTGCTCTCTGTCAGCATTTATTCATTTATTCATTCATTCCACACACATGGACCGGGCGCCTCCTATGGCCCAGCATGCTCCCCAGCCCCAGGATGACAGCAGCGAGGGGAACAGACGGGCTCCTGCCTCCTAGGACTGACACTTCCAACCACCATCGAGGCGCCAGACACATGAATTAAACCATTACCGGCTGGGACAAGAAGGCAAGGAAAAAACGGGGCGCAGGAAAAGAGAATAATGCTCTTTCTCTGAGGATCTTTCTCCTTCGTGTGAAGAGAAAACCACAGGACATGCCAAGCCAGCGTCATCAGGGCACGGAGCTCCCTGGTGACCATTGAGAGGTCCCCTCCATGTGCCACATGGCCTATGCCTTACTGGCACGCCCCCTCCCCTGTGCACCCCACCATCTCCTGGTTGTTCCTCAGCACCTGGCTTAGTGGTGTCCCCTCTGGCCCCTCTATGGCTGACCTGTCCTGGTGCTGCTCAGCTCTCAGCAACCTCCTATCTTTCCTTACCTGCCCCCCACCGCCCCACTTCAGCCCTGGGGGTCCCCAGGGGTGGGACCACCATGCCTCTGGCTGTAACTGATGGGATCAGGACTGGGCACCGGACCCAGGCCCGACCAATCAGGCTTGGATTCAGCC
>NW_005329545.1:0-230 GCF_000412655.1 Myotis brandtii | reverse complement strand
TGGGGACCTCCCGGCCAGCAAGGCGTGACCCTGGCCACAGAAGAGACATGTGGAAATACTTTTTCAGGAAGCTGCAGGGAAGAGGAGAGACTCCCCATATGACTTCCTAGTGGCTCACAGAGACGTGGAAACTCCCTGGGCACACGGGCGTGGGCTCCCGATTTCCTTTTAATTGTGCACAAATCTGTGCACCGGGCCACTAGTATGCATATAAGTACTTTGGTTAATCT
>NW_005329544.1:0-530 GCF_000412655.1 Myotis brandtii | reverse complement strand
CAGACTGGCCGATCGCACAAAATGGCGGCCGGCACAGCATTGCCGCGGTCCCCTAGCCCTGGGTCCTCACTCACGGGCCTTTCCATGATGACTGGGGCTCTAAAACCATTAACACCCACCCCCACACCGTCTCCCCCCTCTGCATGTCCGCTCGCACAGACTGGCCGATCGCACAACATGGCAGCCCGCACAGAATGGTCGCGGTTCCTCACTCACGAGCCTTTTCATGGTGACTGGGGCTCTGAAACCATTAACATCCAGCCCTCACACCACTTCCCATTGCATGTGGGCTCGCACAAAATGGCGGCCGGCACAGAATGGCTGTGGTCCCCTAGCCCTAGAGCCTAGGGTCCTCACTCATGGGCCTTTCCATGACTGGGGCTCTGAAACCATTAACACCCACCCCCACACCACCTCCCCCTACTGCATGTCGGCTCCCACAAAATGGCGGCCGCAATGGCCGCGGTCCCCCAGCCCTAGGTCCTCACTCACGGGCCTTTTCATGATGACTGGGGCTCTGAAACCATTAC
>NW_005329543.1:0-867 GCF_000412655.1 Myotis brandtii | reverse complement strand
CTCTCTCCCTCCTCCCCTCCCCCTCTCTCCAGAACACAAAGAGGTCATTTGAGCCCACAGTGAGAAGGCAGCTACTTACAAGCCAAAAACAGAGGCCTCAGAATGAAACCTACCTCGCTGGCTCCTTGACCCTGGCCTTCTGGCCTCCAGAACTATGAGAAATACACTTCCTGTTGTTTAACACGTTAAGCGCCCCGTCGGTCACCGGTGGCTGACACCATACTTTCCGTCCGGAAGACACAACAGGCTGGCGCTGAACGTGTTAAGCCACTTGGTTTATGGAATTTGCTACGGCAGCCAGAACGGATTAGGGACATAACAGAACTCACCTACACTGTTTCTTCAGGACTGGTTGCTAATACCCACAAAGCACATTAAACTGTGCCTGGCAGGCCCTATTAGCTGTTCAGATTGTCGCACCAGGTGGAAGTATTTGCGGAATGAATAAACAAATCTACTTTGCAAGTTTCAGTTCTTACATACTGGTTTTCTTAAAGTGAACTTGCCTGCATTATTACCCCAGGGTATTCAGACACAGATGAACTCCTTAAAAAGAGAATTTACAGCCCTGGCCGGAGGCTCAGCGGTTAGAGCATGGGCCCGAACACCGAAGGGTCTCCCGTGAAGGGTCGCCGGCTCCCACTCCCGGTCAAGGGCATGAACCTGGGTTGCAGGCTCCATCTCCGGCTCCAGTCGGTGCGCGTGTGGGCGGCAACCAATCAGTGTGTCTCACATCGATTTCTCTCTGTCTCTCTTTCTTTCTCTCTCTCTCTCTCTTTCTTTCTCTCTCTCTCTGCCCCCCTTCCACTTTCTAAAAATCAATGGGTGTATGTGTGGAAATCCTCAGGTGAGGATTAACACCCTCCC
>NW_005329542.1:0-384 GCF_000412655.1 Myotis brandtii | reverse complement strand
GTAATACCCTTTGTAATACTTTAAGCAATAAAAAAGTAATAATAAAAAAAAACAAAAACAAAATAATATTTATTGGAGGTGTAAAGGGTTTGTCCCAAGAATCCCTGCTAATACTCTCCTGTAGAATTGGCAATAGAAATGGTACTACTTGACCTGAAAAATGGAGGTGGGATTACAGCTCTCCCAGGGCTCAGTCTTCTGTAACCTCCATACCTCCTCACACGTGTCCCTTCATCACCCAGTACATGTTGGTGTGCAGAGACCCCAGTGATGCCTGGCAGGCCCTGGGGAGCCAGCCAGTTGGTGAGTCAGCGGTGCCAGTCTCAGACACTGGGAAGGCTCCCCAGGGCACGTGCTGCCGGAGATGAATGTTGATACCTCAGA
>NW_005329541.1:0-1219 GCF_000412655.1 Myotis brandtii | reverse complement strand
TGCTCTATCCACTGAGCCAAACCAGTTAGGGCAAAGGGAACTTTTTAAGGAACCCTTAAAACTATAAAAGCAATGTTAATTAAAAGCATTAAAGTTCAGGTGCGATGTGAAATATTTGTGAAAGTCTCTATCATAGCTATGTTGAGTCTCAGTCAAAGCAAGCAATGTAGGGTCTAAGGAGAAGGCCTGGGTCTTCTCACCTAGCTCCGCATCCCCCTCAAGGAGGTATAGGTCTCCCTTATGTTCAACATACTTACACTGACTGATCTCAAGGCTGAATTTTCAAATTTGAAATATCCATATTATTAGCTTTTTAAAGTTTGTTCATATGGTGAAGATCTAATGGGGCCCACAAAATTTTAGTCTATACCTTACCTTAGTTCCTAAAACACTTCTACCAACTTGAAATGTTAAAATGATAGATGATTGGACCTATTTTTATTTAGGATCGTTAACTAAAAACTCGTTTATTTCTGCACTGCCCCATGCCAGTAAGAGAATTGGAGGTCGTGTTTTTAGCTATTCCCTGGATGAAGGAAAATAGAAACGTGGGTCTCAGTTGAGTGCCCCAAGCTGTCATGCTTATATTTGGTGCCAGCTGGTCACCTGTTGGCAGGGACAGCAGAGAGCTCCATCCAGCTTCAAAGAGAACATCTGGGTCAGAACACCTACTCCCTGTGCAAGCCACTCACCAAATAGAAAACTTCTCTGCTCAAGTGCTGTCTAGTTACCAGCTGTATTTTAATACCCAACAAATTAAAAACTAAATTAATGAAAAATCTTTCCATTATATGTTGTTTCAAGAGACACTCATCTCCTTGCAAGAGAGCACATTTTTAGCTCACAAAACCACACAGAGTTGGGAATAAACAGGGTATGTTTTAAAAATAAAAACATAAACACAGAACAACTCAAATATCTTTATTCTCATCTGTACGAATGCATGTTTTGCCTTGGACATTTTGCTCTGAAAAATCTCTTCTTTCACTTACCTTAGCGCTTCATTTTGTCCTCCATAAACATGTCTCCCCTGGGAGGGAGAGGGAAGAAAAGGAAAGCTGGTCACGAGGACACGGTGATGACAATGACACATCAGGAACACGGTCATTGAACACACCAGGCTGAGAATCCATTAGCAGCCCACACACATCATCCTCTCCATCATCTGAAATTAAAAGGGACCTCCAGCCAGAACCGGTTTGGCTCAGTGGATAGAGCG
>NW_005329540.1:0-606 GCF_000412655.1 Myotis brandtii | reverse complement strand
AGAGAGAAACATTGATGTTAGAGAGAAACATCTATTGATTGCCTCCAGTGTACACCCCAACCAGGGATGATCCATTCTAACTGACTGAGCCACCAGACCAGGGCACTAATTCAGTTATTTTACTTGCTATAGGTCTCTTCAGATTTTCTGCTTGTGCATTACATTTTTTTTAATTGCAGTAAAATACACACAACATAAAATTTACTATTTTAACCATTTCTAAACGTATAATTCAGTGCCATTAAGTACTTGTTCATTGTTGTGCAGCCCTCACCACCACCCATCTCCAGATGTCACTTAGCATAATATCTTCAAGGTTCAGCCAACCAGCTGGGCTTGCTTTCTTTCACCTGAGGAAATGCTTTTATTGATTTAAGAGAAAGAGAGAAACATCAATCAGTTGCCTCACGCATGCGCCCCCACTGGGGATGGAACCCGCAACTTGGGTATGTACCCTGACTGGGAATCAAACCCATGACCTTTCAATGTTCAGGACAACACTCCAACCATTTGAGCCATATGGTCCAGGGCGGGTTTTTTTGTTTTTTTTTAATTCTCTCTACAGCCTTTTGTTGAGTTTTCTTATTTTAATTTTTAGTAGTTTTC
>NW_005329539.1:0-342 GCF_000412655.1 Myotis brandtii | reverse complement strand
GAGAGAGAATCATTGATCAGCTTGCCTCCTGCATGCCCCCTACTGGGCATGTGCCCTTGACTGGAATGGAACCCAGGACCCTTCAGTCCATAGGCCGAAGATCTATCCACTGAGCAAACCGGCTAGGGCTGCCCTGCCCCTTCTTATCCAAGGGCGCTGGTGGGAGGGGAGGCCTTTAGTCTCTGACATGGTGTCTCTCTTATCCCGTGTTGGGCCTCCTTTTCCTCTGTGGATGTAAGGGCTGAGGCTCCTGCCGAAGGAAGGGCAGGGGCAGAGGGATCTTTTGCGCTGGGGAAGGAAGTCCTGCCCCAGCATCCCCTTGGCCTCAGAGCCTCATGGGCA
>NW_005329538.1:0-836 GCF_000412655.1 Myotis brandtii | reverse complement strand
AACCACTGCCTTAAGCCTTTATTATGTGACATAATAATAATTAACTTTCATTGAGCCCTTGCTATATACTGGACACTAGTCTAAATATTTCACATGTGCGATTTCACTCAGTATTCTCAACAACACTGTGAGGTAGCCACTATTAGTCTCACTTTATAGACTAGAAAAACAAAGCCTGGAAGTGTCAAGTCACTTGTGCTGTGGGATTTGGTTTCAGATTTTTTAATACCAGAGCTCAAGCATTTATGTGAAGAGCAGCAACCAGTTTAACCCCTTAATTGAAAAGTATTAATTTCTTATTTCTACTGTAGCAATTTGCCACAAATTTAGTGGCTTAAAAAGGCACACACGTTATTTTATAGTTCTGGAGGTTGAAAGTCTGAAAGGGGTTATATGGGGCTGAAATCAAGATGTTGGCAGGGCTGGTTCCTCTTTCCAGTTGCCAGAGGCCACTTGCCTGCCTTTGCGCATCCCTGGCAGCATTGCATCCGTCCAAACCTCGTTTCCATCATCACATCTCCTTCTCTCTCTCCTGCCTTCCTTGTCCAGTTGTAAGGACCTTGTGATTAAATTTAGGACCCACCCAGCTAATGAAGGATAATCTCTCCATCTCAAAATCCTTAACTTAATTATATCTTCAATGTCCCTTTTGCCATTTAAGGTAATATATTCACAGGTTCCAGATGTGGACATATTTGGGGGGAGCCATTATTCTGCCTACAACAAATGCTTTTTGGGGGGGTTAATCCTCACCTGAGGATATATTTTCCATTGCTTTTCAGAGAGAGTGGAAGAAAGTGGGGAGAGAAAGAGAGAGAAACATTGATGTGAGAGAG
>NW_005329537.1:0-223 GCF_000412655.1 Myotis brandtii | reverse complement strand
CTTCTGCCAGCAGCCCTGAGGGAGCCCTTCCCCACTTGCAGGTCACGCGCCGTGGACTTTGTGGTGCACAGATTTCCCCCGCGAGCGCGCGTGTTCCTTGCTCCAACCTGAATTGCAAACTGCACCTTTGGGGGAAGTCTAACCTTTCCGTCGGGGGAACCAGGGCTCGTCTGAGTTCATGTAGTGGTGCTGCTTGAGAGCCGTTGCCTCTGGGTTAGTAGCC
>NW_005329536.1:0-292 GCF_000412655.1 Myotis brandtii | reverse complement strand
TTCTTAATTTAATTAAAATATAATTATTTAGTTGTAATTAGCAATATATTGAGCGGTTATAACACATGCATAAGTGAAATGTCATAATGGGTGGGAATGAGGAATTTGGAAGAGTATGTTAAAAGATACGGGCACTACTCGTGAAATAGTGTAGTGTTATTTAAAGATTAGATGAAACCCTAAATTATAAACTCTAGAACAATCACTAAATTTTTTAAAGAAGTATTTTATATCATAAGAAATGAGAAAACAATGTAATCTGCACTAATAAAAGAGAAACATGCAAATTGGT
>NW_005329535.1:0-236 GCF_000412655.1 Myotis brandtii | reverse complement strand
GAGGCTGCGCCCCCTGCCCGGCGGGGCTTGACGGGGGACCTGAAGCTGTTCCCTTCGCCCAGCAGGGCTTGACAGGGGACCTGAGGCTGCTCCCCCTCCCCTGCAGGGCTTGGCGGAGTTGGGGCTGGCCAGGTCTGGGTCTCACGTGATTTCAAGGCGCATGCGGGTGGGCGGGGACTTGACTCTGAGTCCCATGACGCACCCCAGACTCTGACAGGAGGGAGATTTTTGTATAC
>NW_005329534.1:0-495 GCF_000412655.1 Myotis brandtii | reverse complement strand
ACCCCTGGTCTAAAGGCTTGGAATGAATTGAGCTGTGGAGTGGGTGCTGGTTTTCTAGGTATTTAAATAGAGGATGCTAAAGAGATAGATTAGACAGAGGGTTCTGAATCTTAGGGACTTCTGCTGAGATCTAAGAAATATAATCAGTGTTCCATCTCAGATACATTTCATTGAGCTGCGATGGACATTTTGGGATTGGGTAAGGTGAAGTGATGGCTTGATACTCACACATATTGTGACGTGATCACTCCAGGAAGTTTAGTTAACATCGCCGCTAACTCCCAGGGTCCCACTTTTTTGTTGCCGGGAGACCATGTACGATCTACTCTCTTCGCAACTTTCAAGTGTTCCGTGGAGTGTCCTTAGCTATAATCACCAGGCCCTACATCACATCTCCGGAACACGCTCATTCTACAGCTAGACGTTCCCCCGCCATCCATCGATTCAAGAGGGAGAGGGAGGGAGGGAGGAGACGTGTTCTTTTGCTTGAGGGGA
>NW_005329533.1:0-209 GCF_000412655.1 Myotis brandtii | reverse complement strand
AGAAAAGAAATTAGAAGACAAGAAGAAAAAATAAAAAATTAAAAATTAAAAAAGAAAATTTGAATAGGAGAATAGAGGAGAGGGCAGATAGGCCTAAACTTAGGAAGTGAAACAAGTTAAAAAATTAGGAGAAGAAATGAGCAAGAGAAGAGAGAATGAAAAGAAAAAAAACTGAGTAGTGAAGAGAAAGAAAAGAGAAGGGGAAATGG
>NW_005329532.1:0-340 GCF_000412655.1 Myotis brandtii | reverse complement strand
GATGGCTGCACCCACAGCAGAGGCCGAGTTCCTGTAATGAGCCTCAGCAGGGACCTGAGGCTGTGCCCTGCCCCCTTGATTCCATGGGGCTTGACAGGGGACCTCAGGCCATGCCCCCCACCCAGCAGGGCTTGATGGGGGACCTCAAGGTGAGCCCCCATGCACCAGTGCTGAACCAGGGAACCTCAGGCTGCTCCCCTTACCCCAGGACAGGGGATCACAGGCCATGACCCCCGCCCAGCAGGGCTTGACAGGGGACCTGAGGCTGTTCCCCCCGCCCAGTGGGGCTTTACAAGGGTGGGACGGCCGGGTCTGGATCTAGCCCAATGTGGGGGGTCTG
>NW_005329531.1:0-2098 GCF_000412655.1 Myotis brandtii | reverse complement strand
GGAACTCCGGATACTTCGGTATTCTGGAGAGCAGAGCTGCATGCTGCCTGGCGCGTCCCCGGGTTGCGGATAGGGGGATACCTTTCTCGGAAGGTTAACTGCGAATACGTTTTGGCTTGCCATCACAAATAAGCAGTCGCGGACAAACAGCGGCGATACTACCAAGGCGTGGCGGGTTTCTGGCTAGTCACCAGTCTCTCTAAAAAAACCACATGAGCCTCAGGACGGTATCGTGTCAAAGCCAATATGACCGGCTATAAGGTCATTGACTCCTTTGTTGCTCAACTAAGCGACAAAGGTCTGCCCCAAGATGAAGGGAAGTAGCATCTGGTGCGCGAAATCAGTTTCGGCAAACTAGGCGGACGAAAACATTCATTTGTTTCAACGGCTAGAATGGCGACTCCGAATTCACTACTGCAGCTTCATAATCCCTGCTGCCTTGCAGGTCGCACTTGGTTGTGCAAAGGCTAGAGGTGACCCCTCGAACAAAAGCCGGGTGATGCTGGGGACATAATCCGTACCAAACTCCCGCGTATCTTCATGAAATGTCTCAAAATTGTCTGCTCTCTCATGCTACGGCGTCCCCGGTACGCGACGCGCCCCGTGCTCCTCCAGTGGCTGGGGTGACAAGTAAGCTAGCTGGACCCCTGAACACACGAAACCACATCCACCTTGCTTGTTGGAATGTGAGAACCTTCCTAGACGTCGGAAGCCAGTGCATCACGGCACGAACGCTGCACGAATATGCCGTTGACGTTGCCTGTCTATCTGAAGTCCGCTTACCAAACTCAGGTGTCAAACATATAAAAATCCCTGGCACCTGCGCAAGCTACAGTCTCTACTACAGTGGACCCACTGACAACTCCGGACTTCATGGTGTAGCTTTTGCCATAAGTAACCGAGCTAAAAAAGCTTTACTTGCATGGGAACCGATTTCTCCGAGAATCGCCCTGATTCGCTTCCGTGGTACACCCCTTAACGTATCCGTTATCGCCGTCTATGCCCCAACATTAGCAGCTGACGCTAACACAAAAGACGAATTTTACAACAAGCTGCAAGAAGTGATGAACCGTGTCCCTAAGCGCGATATTCTTTTCGTTGCTGGTGACTGGAACGCACGAACTGGTCCCTCCAATGACCTCACTCGCCACATTCTAGGGCGATTCGGTCTAGGACAAAAATGCGAAAATGGCGAACGCCTAATCAGCTTTGCCGACTTCAACAAGCTTGTGGTCTCCAATACACGATTCGAACATCCCAAGAAACACCTACTTACATGGTATTCCAACGATGGTCGTACAGCTCATCAACTTGACTACATTTTGATCCGTTCGCGATGGGCATCATCGGTCGAAGATTGCCGTTCATTCCGAGGTGCGGAAACCGGGAACAAGAATGGCACTGACCACACCCTAGTACGTGCCCGTTTCAAGATCCGCCTATCTGTCCGAAGAAAATCCTGTGCGCCCAAACGAATCAACGTAGCTGCCCTGGATATCCCACTCAAGTGCCAAGCTCTCTCAGCAACAATCGATTCGCGTTTATCGAACTCAAACGAGCTGCATGCCGATGCACCAGTAGAACAGCAATGGTTGTCACTGAAAACAGCTATCCAAACAGCTTCCCTAGATGAACTAGGTACTACTGTGAGACGACAGAAGGATTGGATCTCTGGGACTACCCTTGAGTTGTCCACAAAAGCCAAAGAAGCTCGTCTACAGCGGGCTTCTAACTTCCGACAGCTCCGACGAGAGGCCAGCCGCTCTGCCCGTAAAGATTTGAACAGGTATTGGTCAACGCTCACCGAAAGTATGGAAGCTGCAAGCAATGTTGGAGACTTCGGCAAATTATTCCGACTCCTCCGCGCTGCCTCAGGCAAGCGTCAACCACCTGACTCACTACTCCGCGATGCCTCAGGGAATTTGCTACCGGCACTCGAACAGAAAGTCGCAAGATGGGTTGAACATTTTGACAATTTGTTGAACCGCCAAGCAGGACAACTGCACTCAACTCAAATTCCGTTAAGTCAACTTGAAATCTACAACATCAGCTGTGACCCACCATGTAAGACCGAAATCGTCCGAGTAATAACCAAACT
>NW_005329530.1:0-323 GCF_000412655.1 Myotis brandtii | reverse complement strand
TCAGCCTGGCCTGTGCCCTCTCACAGCCCAGGACCCCTCGGGGGATGTCCACCTGCCCAGGGGGAGCGGGCCTAAGCTGGCAGGCAAACATCCCCTGAGGGGTCCTTAGCACTGCTGTGGAGGTGGGAGAGGCTCCCACCACTGCTGCTGTGCTCACCACTCCTGAGCCCTGCTTCTGGCTGAGCTGGGGAGCACACTGACCACCATGGGGCAGCTCTTTCATTGAGCGTCTGCCCCCTGGTGGTCAGTGTATGTCATAGCTACCGGTCGTTCCACCCTTAGGTCGATTTGCATATTAGGGTTTATTGTAGAGGATAGAATGG
>NW_005329529.1:0-821 GCF_000412655.1 Myotis brandtii | reverse complement strand
CACAGCTTCCGGCGTGGCCGGCCCGCACCGCCACGCTCCCTGCCGGACCACGATAACAGCCATGGCTGGGACTGCACGGAATCTACCAAGGTATGACAGGCTGCCCGCCGCCACCCAGGATCTGGCCTCGGACCCTCCTCCCTCGGACACAACCTGGCACCACAGGCTGCAGGAAGACAGCGGCCCCGACACCCTGCGTGCCTAGGTCCTAGGCCTTTCCCAGGAAGCCCTGGGAGAACACCTTCCTCTCTGCAGACCCTCCCGCCGCTGCCTGCTGAGACTGCTGGCTGGTGTGGGAGGCGGCAGCCTGGACCCTGGGCTGAGGCTCTGGAGACAACTGGACCCCAGGGTTCCTCTCTGGCAACCAGGCACCAATCGCCTCCAGGGAGCAGGGCCTGATTCCCAGCAGAAGGCATGCCCTCCCTCCACTGCCAAACCCAGCTCAGATTTCAGTGCAAATTGCCGAATGGCCAACGGTTCCCTCCAGCCAAGTCTAAACTGTTGACAAGGTCCTGTTCTGCCCTGGGGCCCACTCAGGGCCCAAGGCAGAGGGGAACCCAGAGACTCCTCTCGCCTTTCCTGGGCCCTGTCAGCATTGCCCAGCAATCCCTAGCAATCCCTGGGAGCAGCTGCACCCTGTGGTAGACCAGATGCCTGGGTGCCTGCTGGGAGGGTAGGGGGAGGGGCAAGTGAGGCTCCCAATACTGACCAGCCAATTGCGACCCTGGCTGCTCCCCTTCAATGCACCCATGTAGCGGGATGGACCAGGAAGGGGCCAAGAATAGGTTAACCCAGCGGTTCTCAACCTGTGGGTCGCAACC
>NW_005329528.1:0-264 GCF_000412655.1 Myotis brandtii | reverse complement strand
ATTACCTGGTGATTTAGTGCAAGAGTTAGGGTTAGGGTTAGGGCTAGTGTTAAAATAAATTTAGGGTTCAGGTTAAGGTTAGGGTTAGGGTTAGGGTTAGGGTTAGGATTAAGGTTACGGTTAGGTTTAGGTGTTAGGATTATAGTTATGGTTAGGTTTAGGGTTAGGGTTAGGATTTAGGGTTATGGTTTGGATTAGAGTTAGAGCATACTTTAGGGTAGTGATCTGCAAACTGCGGCTCGGCAAACTGCGGCTCGGCAAACT
>NW_005329527.1:0-301 GCF_000412655.1 Myotis brandtii | reverse complement strand
GGAACCACCTCAGCCATCCTCAGCCTCCCAAAACCGCCACACCATTTTGTTTTTCTTACCTTAACTTCTTGTTGCTGAACAACCACGAGCTCCCAAATTCATCAGAATTATTCCACTCAGGTGGAGGCCTCCATCAACCGCCTGGCCAGCCTGCATTTGTAGACCTCCCACACCTACCTCTCTCTGGGCTTCTATTTCGACCTCTACGATGTGGCTTTGGAGGGTGTGGGCCTCAACTTGCTGGAGAAGAAGCGCCAGGGCTCCGAGCGTCTCTTAAAGTTGCAAAACCAGCGCGGTGGCC
>NW_005329526.1:0-247 GCF_000412655.1 Myotis brandtii | reverse complement strand
TTTTCGCATGAAGTGAAATGATCAAATATATGAGTTAATATAATTGCTCTGTTGGGTAGTGTCAGAGATGCTGAGGGAAAAAAGATGTTTAGAATGGAAAAAGTGTTCTTTTTTTTTTCTTTTCAAAAAATAGGTTTTTATTGATTTTAGAAAGAGAAGAAGGGAGAGGGAGAGATAAAAACATCAACATTGATGGGCCTCCTCCTGCAACCCCCTACCAGGAATTGAGCCTGAAACCCATGTGCCC
>NW_005329525.1:0-741 GCF_000412655.1 Myotis brandtii | reverse complement strand
TAAATAAATGGGAGATGGCGATGTAACCACAAAATGAACCCGAGGACTGCCTGTATTGTCATTGCTTGTTTCCTGCCTGTCACCTCAGTGCAACTCCCTAAATGCAGAAACTGTTCATCTTTCAATCACGAGCACGTAGTAGGCACATTGAGCTTCAAGATGGTAAAACAAATCACAGACTAAAGAGAAGATGAATTTCAAGACCTGTCAATAGAGGACAAGATTTTCTCAGAGTCCACCTATACCTTAGGAATATTTTGTGCTCCAAAAAGCCAGGTTGATTAAAATTAAACACCAGGGAATAGGATTAAAATGGGCTATTTTGTGTCTGTCAAATGGTGATGAATGAACACTCCTAATTTCTTCTAAGAAATCCTGATTTCCAAGTCTAAGGCCACATCAACACTGGATTGGGATGTTAGGGGACTGTCAAGAGACCTTGCTCTGCTCACCTCTCATCAAAAGTGTTGACTCAAATCTGGATGCAGCATTTGGAGAGGATTATAGTCAAAAAGGGCTATGTTCCAGAACGTGTTTCTCTATCTGTACCGTCAAGATGACAATCCTACTTTCTGGAAAGAACAAAAGACATGAAGTATGTCAAGGTGCCTTATACACCGAAGAAAAACAAACAAGACAAAAACAAAACCCCAAAACCACACCTGTCTACATCTTTGTTATTATAATGGGCCAACATAAGGTTACCCATGGACAACAACATTCCTAACAAACTTCAGTGTG
>NW_005329524.1:0-364 GCF_000412655.1 Myotis brandtii | reverse complement strand
AGAACCTGAATTAGAGAAAGAGTTCCAGCTGGTCTGGACCTAAGGGAATCCTCCACGCCTGGCTAAGGACCACGCCCCGGTACTGAAGACTGAAATCCTGGGGCACAGCCTGTTAAAATCCACCAATATCCAATTCCAAGGGAAGCACGCCTAGGAATCTAGGTGCACTTAGACCAGTTGCTTCAGTGGGGACTTGTTAAACGATGCAGGTCTCCATGGAACACGCCTCTCTTGCCTGTGAAAAATCCTGTGACTAATGACTACCACCCCGTACAGCATCTACGGGCTGTTATTGAGGCTGTTATAACCCTGCATTCAACACTGCCAAAACCCTACACTCTTCTGGGACTCATCCCATCAGAGG
>NW_005329523.1:0-211 GCF_000412655.1 Myotis brandtii | reverse complement strand
TTGAGATTTGCATGTCTTGATTTAGCCACCTTACTGAATTCATATTACTACCAATAAAATTTTAATTTATACTTGTGCATCATCTCATGTGTAAATCGTTTTGTCTCTTTCTTCCCAGTACTTCATTTTTCCTATTACACTGATTAGGACCTCCTCGACAATGATAAATTGTAACAGTATTAACAGGCATCCTACTCTTGTTCTTGACCTA
>NW_005329522.1:0-726 GCF_000412655.1 Myotis brandtii | reverse complement strand
CACCACCACCACTCCTCTCTCCAAACTCGGCAAAGCTGCTCCCAGAGCTGCAGCCACCAGCATGGATGTATTACCGTGAACAACAAGGTCTCTCCACTCAGAGCCTGCACTTCAGCCGACAAGGCCAGCCCAGGGGCCTGGTAGGATTCCATGTGCGGGAAGCCTGGACTAAGCATTGTGTTCTCCCAAACATCTGCCTATTCCCTTCCATAGAGCCCACTTCCCCTCCAAGGGCCACATGACCTCCTAGCTGCGATTACATCTAAAATCCCTCACCCCCTCACTTCTCTAAAGCCCGGGACACTCTGCTGCTTAGAGCTACCTCCCAGAAACCGAGCCAGTTGGGCGCTTGATGGTGGGAATAGTGCCTATGAATATGCCTTTCCGTGTTACTGCTGTGGTTCGGCGTCATTGGACTGAAATTCGCTTTGTAAACTAGTTTAGGACACTCTATCATGGACTGAATTGGGTCCCTGAGATATTGTGATTTATAATGAGAAATATTATATTTGGTCTTTGTCCTTGTCCCAGACACAGAGCTTCTAAATCCCTTGTGATTTCCCAAGTGATTAGAACAATAAAAGTGTCCTTTGCTATTCCCAAGAAAGCTCCTCTCAGCCACACCTGAGTTTATGTTAATGAGGTGACTTTTGGCAAGCCCCTAAGGATGGGGGTTGGTTGGTTGTCAGGGGAACCAACCACATGATTAGAGGGTTAGAACTTTCA
>NW_005329521.1:0-899 GCF_000412655.1 Myotis brandtii | reverse complement strand
TAAAAAAATTTAAGATTCTTATTTAAACTATAATAATAATACAGGAACCAATTTAGACCTATTAGAATGGCTATTTTTTAAAAAGAAAATACAAAATAAGTGTTGGAGAGGATGTGGAAAAAATGAAACTCGTGCATTGCTGATAGGAATGTTAAATAGTGCAGCCACTATGGAAAATAGTATGGCAGTTCCTCAAAAAATTAAACATAGAACCACCATATGATCCAGCAATTCCACTTCTGGATATATACCCAAAAGAATTAAAAGCAGAGACTCAAACAGATATTTATATACTTATGTTCATAAAAACATTATTCACAATCCAAAAGGTGAAAGTGACCTAAGTGTCCCTTGACAAATGAATAGATAAACAAAGTGTGGCATATACATACAATGGGATATTAATCGGCCTTAAAAAGGAAAGAAATTTTGATACATGCTGCAACATGTTTGAACCTTGAAGACATTATGCTAAGTAATATAAGCAAGTCACAAAAGGACAAATATTGTCTGATTCCATTTATATGAGGTGCCTAGAGTAGTCAAACTCATAGGGGTAGAAAATACATTTTACTAGTAGTTGCCAGGGGCTGGGGAGAAGCTTGAATAGAGTTATTGTTTAATGGGTAGGGAATATCAGTTTGGGAAGATTAAAAAGTTCTTGAGATGGATGATGGTGATGATTATACAAGAATGAAAATATGTTTAATTCCACAGAATTGTACACTTAAAAATGGTTAAAATAGCCCTCGCTGGTTTGGCTCAGTGGATAGAGCATCAGCCTGCGGATGGAAGGGTCTTGGGTTCAACCCCAGTCAAAGGCATGTACCTCGGTTGCAGGTTTGCCCGGTCAGGGCCAGAGATCAATGTGTCTTTCTCACATTGATGTTTCTCTCTCT
>NW_005329520.1:0-200 GCF_000412655.1 Myotis brandtii | reverse complement strand
TTATTAATATCCAGCTACCTATGCTAACATATTGGTATTTGTCTTTCTCTGCCTGACATATTTCACTTAGGATAATGCCCTAAAGTTCCATCCATGTTGTCACAAATGGCAATATTTCATTCTTTTTTTATGGCTGAATTATATTCCTTTATGTATATATCGCATTTTCTTTATTCATTCATCCACCGATGGACACTTAG
>NW_005329519.1:0-403 GCF_000412655.1 Myotis brandtii | reverse complement strand
TCTCCGACATTCCCTGAGGGGTCCTGGATTGTGAGAGTTCGCAGGTCAGGCCAAGGGACCCCACCGGTGCACGATCGGGGCTGGGGATAGACCACGGGAAAGCCCCAGGATGTGTCTGGCCAGTCTCACCCAGTCCCAATCGGGGCCAATCAGGGCTGGCCGGTCAAGGAGGGACTGCAGGAGGTTGGCCAGCCAGGGGGAGGTCTCCAGGGCATGTCTGGCCCATCCAGCCCCATCCCAATCAGTCAGACCCCAGGAGAAAGCTAACCTACCTGTCGGAGCATCTGACCCCTGGTGGTCAGTGCACGTCATAGCTACCAGTTGAACGGTCTCTTAGGCTTTTATATATAGAGATGTGGAAGAACAGGAAATATAACCCCCTGAGACTTCAGTGCCATGCTAA
>NW_005329518.1:0-309 GCF_000412655.1 Myotis brandtii | reverse complement strand
CAAACTCTGCCCTTACAGGAAACAGCTCTGGGAAACAACTAGGGGAGGGCACAGCCATTACCAAGACAACCCCTGTAGGACTGACTTTCTTCTGCTCGGGTCGCGGCTGTTCATCTGTATGTGACGAACACCACCCATGGTTTTTATATAAGTAGATATTATTGCATTGTGTAGATGTACCACAATTTTCTAATCCACTCATCTGTTGATGGGCATTAAAGCTGTTTCCAAATCTTGCCTATTTCTGTCTCAACTACCTCTATTCAAATCCTTGGCCACCTCTATCTCATTCATAAATAGGCTTCTTTC
>NW_005329517.1:0-200 GCF_000412655.1 Myotis brandtii | reverse complement strand
GCCCAGCCTGCACCCTCTTGCAATCTGGGACCACTGGATCTTAACCGCTCGCCTGCATGCCTTCCTGATTGCCTGCCTACTTCATTGCCCCTAACTGCTCGCCTGTCTGCCTGATCTCCCCTAACTGCCTCTGCCTTAGCCCCTGCTGCTGTGGCTTTATCCAGAATGACATCCGGAAGGTCGTTCGGCTGTCCAGTCTA
>NW_005329516.1:0-699 GCF_000412655.1 Myotis brandtii | reverse complement strand
AGGCTAATATGCAAAGTGTCCTCTCAGGAGTTCGACTAGGAGAATGGGAGTTCGATTGCTCACGATGACATGTTCTGACCACCAGGGGGCAGTGTGGAACATGGCAGGTGACCAGCAGCCATGGCGGGGTTGCTGAGGGAGTGAGGAAAGGAGGAGGCGAGTAGGTGGGGAGGTGGGGAACCTGATCAGCCGATTGCCGGCCAGGCCTAGGGACCCTACCCGTGCACGAATTTTGTGCCCTGGGCCTCTAGTATTAATCATAATAATTACACTTGTTCTTTCAGCTTTTTCAAACCTTGTATATATAGCCCAACTGTTAATGATTGCTGAAGGTGTATAAGATAACTTTTGTATTATCAATAATACTCTTTTTATGGTTTCTCTTTTGAAATTTAGAAGAAATGCTATTGCAAAAGGAAGAAAAGGGATGTGTATATTTTTAAGAGAAGGTAAAAGGAAGTAGTAGTTGGTCCTAATAACTTGGTTATTTCTGAATGAGTAAAAAGAAACAAGCAAGGGAAGTTATAGAAAGTTAGTGGAAAAGAAATATTAAGAAAGGAATTTTATGTATAAATACTAGAACCCAATTATGGAATGTGCTTACCACTAACCCAACAAGGACACTAATTCAAGAAGCTAAAATGGCTAAAAACTTGGTCTTGTATAACTACTGCTAAGGCACATGAAAATTTGCTTATG
>NW_005329515.1:0-398 GCF_000412655.1 Myotis brandtii | reverse complement strand
CATTTCTTGTAATAGTGGTTTGGTGGTGATAAACTCCCTTTAGCTCTTTCTTATGTAGAATATTGTTGTAGGTCTTTGCTTTTCATCACTTGAATATTTCATGCCAGTTTCTTCTGGCCTGCAAAGTTTCTACTTAGAAATCAGCTGACAGTTTTATGGGAACTCCCTTGTAGGTAACTAACTGCTATTATCTTGCTACTTTTAAGATTATCCCTTTGTCTGTAACTTTTGGCAATTTAATTATGATGTGTCTTGATATGGGCCTCTTTGGGTTCATTTTAATTTGGGATTCTTTGTGCTTCTTGGACTTCTATGTCTGTTTCCTTCATGAGTTTTGGGAAGTTCTCTGTCATTATTTTTCCACATAGGTTTTCAATTCCTTGCTGTCTCTCTTCTAC
>NW_005329514.1:0-200 GCF_000412655.1 Myotis brandtii | reverse complement strand
CACCCCCGCTGCTGCCACTGCTTGCCATCTGTGCAGGACTCCCCCTCCCCCCCCGCCTGCCACCCTCTTTCTTTGCTGGGGGGTGGCCTCCCTCTTTCTTTGCTGGGGGGTGGGGCCAGCCCTGCGAGAGGCCGTCTGCCTGCCTACCTGATCGCCCCTAACTGCTGGTCTGCTTACCTGATCACCCCTAACCACTCTGC
>NW_005329513.1:0-272 GCF_000412655.1 Myotis brandtii | reverse complement strand
CAATTGTATTAGCAGAATATTGTCTTACCAATGGACACGGACAAGAGGTGGATGGGAGCATGAGTGTGCGGGTGAAAGGGGGAGGTTGGGGGTTAATGGGGGGGATGAGGACACATCTGTAATACCTAAACGAATAAAAAAATACATAAAAAACAATGAAAAAAGAATATTGTCTTCATTGCATGTGTAGTTTGGGTACATATTTCAAACTTATGGCTGAGTTTCTTCCAGTACGGTCAAAATATCTTTTTTCTTTGCTCTGAATAAAACTG
>NW_005329512.1:0-208 GCF_000412655.1 Myotis brandtii | reverse complement strand
TCAGCTGTGTCTGCAGTGAGAGAACTTCTGTGCTAGATACACCCCTCTGCGGCAAGACTTGCTTTGATGGGGCTTTGGTGCTCACTGAGTCTGCCCCCTGAGTGTGTCCTTTATGTTTCCACGGAGCTGCAAACTCGGCAGCTTATTTTATACACTAGAGTCCCAGTGCAAGAACTTGTGCACCAGTGGGGTCCCTTGGCCTGGCCTG
>NW_005329511.1:0-232 GCF_000412655.1 Myotis brandtii | reverse complement strand
ATATTTTTCTATATGTATATTTCTATATATACAATATATGTATATCTTACATATATATTCTACATGGATATTCATATATGGTAGGATTTGGGTATTGAATACTATTAAATCTGGGAGAAAAATCATCTTTTCATGTTTTTCTTTAAACTAAGTGACAAGGTAATTGATCGTAAAGAGTTCCACTCTGCTCTTAGAGAAACCTACTTTCCAATATGTACATTAGATTTATACT
>NW_005329510.1:0-311 GCF_000412655.1 Myotis brandtii | reverse complement strand
TCAATTTGCATATTCCCTCTTTATTAGATAGGATAAGGAAGAAACATATTCCTAGCCAAAATCACAAGAAAACATTAAATATGACCTTTATTTGCAAGGATTGAGAAATTTCAACCCCCTCTTTTTTTCACTGAAGGGGAAAGGGAAAATAAGTACTGTACCACGATAAAATGTGAAGTATATATAGTATTAATCAATAAACAATGAACAGAGAACTATAGGAACAGGAAGCTTTAACATTGGCAAACTGCAAAACTGTCAAATCTAGGGAAAGCTACACCTAAAAATTGGCCTGGCCTTGAAAGACTAAC
>NW_005329509.1:0-335 GCF_000412655.1 Myotis brandtii | reverse complement strand
CATAATAATCTGGCCACTCAGTGTATATATATAAATTTTATTTATGTATTTTTTAAAATCCTCACCCCAGGATATTTTTTTCCATTGGTTTTGAGAGAGAGTGGGAGAGAGAGAGAGGCAGAGAGAAGCACTGATGTGAGAGAGACACATTGATTGGTGCCTCCCGCATGCCCCCACCAGGGCTGGGAGCCTACAACCGATGCAGGTGCCCTTGACCGGAATCGAACCCGGGACCCTTCAGTCCACAGGCCTATGCTCTATCCACTGAGCCACACCAGGTAGGGCTATTATTAATTTTAGAGAGGAAAGGAGAAGGAGAGATAGAAACATCAATG
>NW_005329508.1:0-372 GCF_000412655.1 Myotis brandtii | reverse complement strand
TGAATCATCTTTGGTAATAAGACGTTTCGCCCCAGCCGGTTTTGCTCAGTGGCTAGAGCGTCGGCCTGAGGAATGAAGGGTCCCGGGTTCAATTCTGGTCAAGGGCACATGTCTGGGGTTGTAGGCTCGATTTCCAGTAGGGGGCGTGCAGGGGCCAGCAGATCAATGATTCTCTCTCATCATTGATGTTTCTATCTTTCCCCCTCTCTTCCTCTCTGAGATGAATAAAAAATATATATATATATTTTTAAAAAAGACGTTTGTGGAACTCTCTGAGATGCCCCAATTGTGGGTTGGCAAGTGGCCTATCTGAGTAGCACTGAAAGCATAAGGAGTTTGCCTTAGCTGGTTTGGCTCAGTGGATAGAGCGTC
>NW_005329507.1:0-1178 GCF_000412655.1 Myotis brandtii | reverse complement strand
TATCTCCCACTCTGTAACTGAAAGCATTGTTCCTAATGTAAATCAATTGTGAGTTACTAGTTTGTTCCCTATGGAAAGAACTGTGGATCCTGATTTGAGTTCATCAGCTCACTAACACAGCAACACATCATTCAGATAAAATTATCTGGTGCCTGATTCCTTCCATTTTCTATAGCAGATCACCGTATGGGCTTCAGGTTCCATCTCATGTTTACACTTGGGATTCCTGCCTCTTTCAAAATGTTCCCAAGGTCTCCTCCTGTGCTTGTCTGTTGTGAGCCCAATAGTTGGCTCACCAGGACTCACCACACTTATGCCCTGGCACCTGCTCCTAATAGACTATCAACTTAGTCTTTTCCTGGTGTCTGTCACACCCAGTTCCATTCCATCTCCCATAATGGAATAGAAGCATCTCATTTTTGCTGCCTCCACTCCCCTGCTGCTGCACCCAAGCTTTAGATAGGTGAATGTTAGAGTCTTTTAATTACTTCTCTCACCTATTTAAGATCTGCCGAAAATAACATCCAAGTGTGAACCTCACAGTCCAAGTTGCAATTTCATCCAGGATGACAGAATTTGCACTTCGTTGATTTTGGAAAGCACACTTTATTTTGGCCACTATATAATCAGCCACACGGCTCTAAATTCTTTCATCTTCCTTTTCTTTTGTTTCTTGTTTAGTTAAAGGATCTACACAATAATTTTACACATAGTTATCTCTTCACATTTTGGCAATATGTCTAGCCTAGAATGAAATGTGGCTCAGGTGGGATTTCTTAAATATTTAGCTAGGCAAGGCTTCAACAAAGAAAGCAGCATAACTGTTCTACAGACGATGTTTAGATAAATAATTGTTCAAATTCTCACAACGAAGCTGGTTTATTCTTGACAGTCCTTTAAAGTCCTTCCCCCCCGCTAGTCACAGTCAAATGAAGTTGACCTGGAAAGCGACCAGATTGCCTCTTCGAAGATTACGAGTTATTAGTGTCATGGCCTCTTCTACTGTACAAATGGTTGCTACGTTTAGAACAGCCACAAGTCAGCTTTTAGACCCAACCAACCTTTCAAAATATCCTTTAAGAAAGAGGACTATGTACATTTGACTTCAAGATCTGAATCTCTTTCTCAGGTTTTCTGAGCAAACTTTAGTTTTGCCCTTAAATTTCCAAGTCAACACA
>NW_005329506.1:0-803 GCF_000412655.1 Myotis brandtii | reverse complement strand
TGTTTTAATGGAGTGTGCTTGTTTTGCTGTGTGGAGAATAGAATATAGGGAAAATAGGGCCAAATCAAGGAGACTAATTGAGTGGTCATTGCAGTAATCCAGGCAAAAAATTATGTTGGCTTAGGTCATCAGAATTTAGGGCTAGTGGTCTAAATGTGTTTGACGGTAGAGCCAATGATATTTGCTGGCAGATTGGATGTGGTGGAAAGATGTTAAGGCTTATGACTAAGCAATTGGAAGGATAGAGTTACCGTTTACTGAGGTGGGAAAGGCTGTGGAAGGACTGGGCGGGGGGTAATTAAGAGTTCAGCTTAGACAGTTTAAATTAGAGATGCCTATTAGACATCCAAGTAGACATGATATCCAGGTCAGGGTTTTAGGCTAGAAATAGAAATGTGTGAGTTGTCAGTGAATAGATGGTATTTACAGCCATGAAACTGGAAGCCATCACTGTGTTCAGAAAAGAAAAGCTGAAGGATACTCTACTGGCAGGGCAATTAAGACAAAGAAGAAAGAGAAGGTAGACCAGTGAGTTGGTACAGAAACCAGGAGTAAGGTGTCCTGGAAGCCAAGTAAAGAAAATACTTTAACGAGGAGGATGTGATCGGTTGTGTCAAGTGTTCTTGGTAGAGCACTGTGACCTGGAAGTCAGTGGGTGAGCAGATTGGGTGGAAAAGTAGGGGCAGTATCCAATCAGAACGAGTTCAGAAGGCAATGAGGGATGGAGAGGGAGAATTAGAAATGGCAGGCAACTTGTTTTTACAGTTTTATTGAGAGATAATCTATATATATAAAAACCTAAG
>NW_005329505.1:0-273 GCF_000412655.1 Myotis brandtii | reverse complement strand
TGTGACAGGGTACGGAGCCCCAACCCCCTGATCAGCCAGCTCTGTATGTGATGGTGGTGCCATAATCCCCTGACCCACCCTGCTCTGTGCATGACAGGGGGTAGAGCTGCAACCTCTCCATCGACCCTGCCTTGAGTGTGACAGGGGGCGGTGCCCCAACCCCCCAATCGGCCCTACCCTGAGCATGACTGAGGGTTGCATGGCAACCTCCTGATCCGCTCTGCTCTGTGCATGATAGGAGGTGGCGCCCCAACTCCCCAATCAGCCCTGCTC
>NW_005329504.1:0-355 GCF_000412655.1 Myotis brandtii | reverse complement strand
ACATTAGAAATTAAAAGTATGAAAGATTGAGTTCTGACGGGATTATGATAGAATTTGGGAACTAAGGCCTAGCAATCTAACTCGTAAGCATTCACTGAACAAAAATGTATCCATAGTGAAAAATACATGCAATATATTACCCACGATATCTCTTTTCAAGCAGCTCAGACTGGAAGAAGCCATAATGACCAGATAATTATAGTCAATTAAAATATAATATTCATGCAATGATATATATGTACCAAAAAGGAACAAAATTAATGTCATACACAACATGGATAAAAGCCACAAATATATTGATTAGTGAAAGGAGCTAGAGACAAAGTATATACTGTGCCCTTGTATTTCCATAAAA
>NW_005329503.1:0-263 GCF_000412655.1 Myotis brandtii | reverse complement strand
TGATGGTTTCCTTTGTTATGCAAAAACCTTTTAGTTTAATGTAGTCCCGTTTGTTTATTTTTTCTTTTGTTTCCCTTGCCCAAGGTGATATATCAGAAAAAATATCGCTACGAGAAATGTCTGAGATTTTATTGCCTATGTTTTCTTCTACGATTTTTATGTGTTTTAGTCTAACCTTTAAGTCTTTAATCAATTTGTGTTTATTCTTGTGTATGGTGTAAGAGGCGGTCTGGTTTCACTTTTTTGCACATATCTGTCCAATT
>NW_005329502.1:0-215 GCF_000412655.1 Myotis brandtii | reverse complement strand
GGTCCCTCTTCTCACAATCCAATTGCCCACAGCTGTTACCTGAGCTGTCTGTTCATGCTAAGGTTGAAGCCTCATGGTGACTGGTACCATAGATCTGTCTCTCGCCCAATGGCGTAAGCTGGGCCCTCTCTGGAGAAGAAACCAGGCTTCCCCAAGATATGTGATCAATGCCGGGGCCCCAGCAGGTGAGGGGATCCCAAGGCAGTTGCTGGGCG
>NW_005329501.1:0-216 GCF_000412655.1 Myotis brandtii | reverse complement strand
TTGTGCAAGAATGGGCCTTCCTTCCCCTGACTGCCAGTACCGCCTTCACTTGGCCTGGAGCTGCCTTTCCGCCTTCCCAGGCTGGGACGGTGCAAAGCCTGCCTCGTTGCCATGGTGACGAGGCAAGCATCCTGCCCTGCCCTGCCCTGGCAGCTGGGCGCCTGCATATGCAAATTAACCCTGCCATCTTTGTTGGGTTGATTTGCATACTCACTC
>NW_005329500.1:0-899 GCF_000412655.1 Myotis brandtii | reverse complement strand
AAATTCTTTGCTCCCACACACCACATTCCTGCCCAGCACTTGCATCTGCTGTTGGTGCCGGCCCTGGTGCACCTGTTGCCGGCACTAGAGCTGCCTCTCACAACCGCTGCCAGCGCCTGGCGCTGGCCCGATCGCTCGGCGCTGTCAGCAGGTGTGAGTGGCAGCTGCCATCTCTGATTGCCACTCAGGGCTTCTCCACCTCTCCCTGCTCCTGAGGGGTGATCGGGACTGGCAGCCACCTCTCACACCTGCTGACAGTGCCAGCCCCACTAGCACCCGCTGCTGGCACTGGCCCCAATCACTCCACGCCGTCAGTGGGTGCAAGAAGGGCCAGTGCTGCAGCTGGTGGGAGCGGTAGCAGTGGGAGCGGAGCTGCTGGCAGACAGGGGACCAGGAGTTGCAGTGGGAGGGGCTGGGGGGAGGCGCAGAGGATGAACCGAGACCCGCCCCTGTGCCCACTGCAGCCTTGTGGCCCACAGTTCCTTTCAAGGTGAACGAATTCATGCACTGGGCCCCTAGTTAATATAAATAAAGATTGCATATCTCCTTTGCTCTGTGGTACTTGTTGATTAAGCATGTTCATTTCTTCTTCCGTCTACCAGTCCTCTACCTATTTTAGGTAAAAGTCCCCTTCATAAGAAAGGTAACGTTATACAGAAAAGTTCAATCAACAAGTATGACAGGAAACCATTTACTTAGTCAAATAGAAAAGCAAAAAGTGAGAAACAACACTCTGCTGTCTCCTCAGCCTCTACTCTTCCCGGTGAGCAGGCCAAGTGCATGTGAAGATCACTGTTAAATCCTGGCAAGTTTTTACATATGACATAATCTATGATATTCTGCCTCAGTAGCAATATAAATGCTAACAATATTCATGACACTCCTATAGTAGGAGATTT
>NW_005329499.1:0-292 GCF_000412655.1 Myotis brandtii | reverse complement strand
CACTGACCACCAGGGGGTAGACGCTCCGACCCATAGGCTAGCTTGCTGCTGGGGTTTGGCCAATAGGGACTGAGCAAGATGGGCCGGACATGCCCCACAGCCCTCCTGCCTTCCCTCCTTGGTTGGCCAACCTCCCACATCTCTCCCCAGCCCCGATCTGCACCGGTGGGGTCCCTGAACCTGGCCTGCGCCCTCTCGCAATCCGGGACCCCCTCGGGGGTTGTCGGAAAGCTAATTTCAGCCCCATCCTGCAGGCTCTAGTCTACACTAATAAAAGAGAAACATGATAATT
>NW_005329498.1:0-247 GCF_000412655.1 Myotis brandtii | reverse complement strand
ATTAGATAAGCCAGAGGGATGTAGTGTGCAGAACAGGGAATGTGTCAATATCATAATAACTTTGCTCAGTGATAGATTGATACTAGACATATTATTGTGAACACATCATAAGGTATTTAAATGTCAAACCACTGTGGTTGCACACCTGAAAGTAATATAATGTGTGCCAACTCTAACAAAATGTTTTAAAAATGAAAAAGAAATGTCTCGGGAAAAGCTGTCCTTTTGACCTTCACATATTGACATG
>NW_005329497.1:0-317 GCF_000412655.1 Myotis brandtii | reverse complement strand
AGGAAGGGAGAGGGAGAGATAGAAACATCAGTGATGCCTGAGAATCATTGATTGGTTGCCTCCTGCATGCCCCCCCACTGGGGATGGAGCCCGCATCCTGGGCATCTGACCTTGACCGGAATTGAACCCAGGACCCTTGAATCCGCAGGCCAACACTCTATCCACTGAGCCAAACCGGGTAGGGCTGCCAGATATTTTGCAGTCTTTTTTTTTTTTTTTAAATTCTTCATTGTTGAAACTATTACATATGTCTCCTTTTTCCCCCTTTGACCTCTCCTGGGCCCCTCCCACCCCTCAGCACATGCCCTCAGCCCCCT
>NW_005329496.1:0-603 GCF_000412655.1 Myotis brandtii | reverse complement strand
ACCTATATCATATATGTCTATGTCTATGTCTATATATGTAAAATATATAAAAGCCCAGTGCCCGAACAGTGGAATGACCAGTCACTATGACAAACACTCTGGCGGCCAGCCAGCCAGATCCCAGCCTGATCAACCGCCCCCCGCCCCCCCCTCCCCGCAACCTCCTGCGGCCCCTTGCCCTGGCTCCAACCCCAATTGAACCCTCCCATCCCAACTGGGGCAGGCCGGCTGGACCCCACTAATGCATGAATTCCATGCACAGGGCACGGAATTCGTGTACTGGGTGCAGGGGGAGAGGGTTCGTCAGCCCGGCCTGTGCCCTCTCACAGTCCCAGATCCCTCTTGCAGTCCTGCACCCCTCGCTCCTTACCGCCTGCCTGCTTGCTGCTCCTTAACACTGTGTGGAGACAGGAGAGGCTCCTGCCACTGCTGCTGCTGCGATTGCCAGCCTTGAGCCCGGGTTCCAGCTGAGCAGTGCTCCTCCTGTGGTAGTGCACTGACCACCAGGGGGCAGCTCCTGCATTGAGCCCCAATGATTTCCCCCTGGGCTCTCCCACCCCTGGCACATGCCCTCACTCCCCTAGTATCTGTGTCCATTGGTTA
>NW_005329495.1:0-218 GCF_000412655.1 Myotis brandtii | reverse complement strand
ATTTTTGAAGTGGTTGTTCGAGGCAGCAAACTCCAGTCTTTACCTATGCCGCCATCTTGGTTTCCTCCCCGGAAAAATCAAAACAATGTGTTTTAAACCACCAAGCATTCCTAACTGCAACTCCTTCGCAAATGGAAGGTGAACTTGTTTTAGAGTATCCTCCTCCTTTGTTTTAGGACTTTATTTCACAAGTTAGTTATTTGTGAATCAACTAAATA
>NW_005329493.1:0-497 GCF_000412655.1 Myotis brandtii | reverse complement strand
AACTGATTCAGACTAAACTAATGTAATTTCTTTATTAAAAGTAAGTTTACTGTTTCTTATTGTGAAAGGTAATAAATATTTTTGTGGACACTTTGAAAATACTAAAACAAAGAGAAAAAAATCAGGCTTTGACCCACTCTTCAGAGGCCACCACTGTTATCCTAGGATCCATTTTCTAGAGAGTTGGCTTCCTTAAACATCTCTCACTGAGACTGTCTCAATTCAAGTAATTGTCATCTTACTTGAGATATAAATACAACTCTTATTTGTTCTCCCTTCCTTTCGGGTATTGCTAATCTAAACCAGCCAAATAGGCACAGAAGAGTATTTCTAGAAAACTGTTAGTGACTAGTTCTCTCTCTTGGCCTTGGGCTAACAGCAAATTATTATAGGTTTAGCCAGGGAAGGTACATAAAAGAAGGAGAGGTTTTTTCTTGTTTGTTTGTTTGTTTAAAAAAACACATAAGAAGTCACTTACATTATGGCAACCTCTTATT
>NW_005329492.1:0-203 GCF_000412655.1 Myotis brandtii | reverse complement strand
TCTTCCCAGACTCTGTCCCCCTTAAACACCCGCTCCCGCCCCTCCCCAGCTCCGGCCCCACCGGCCACGGCCTGTCTGTGGATCCCACCCTCCCAGCAGCGGATCAGGATTTGTCCTTGGCGACTGGCTTACGTCCATCACTCAGCACCATGACCTCAGGGCTCCTCCACGCTGCACCAGAATCCCCTTCCTCCGTCGTGGGG
>NW_005329491.1:0-274 GCF_000412655.1 Myotis brandtii | reverse complement strand
GAATATTTAGCAACATCTACAGCTGTCTTTATCCTCTGCCCTAACTACTCAGTCACCTCAGAGCTCCTGAATTCTGAACTTTCCCTTCCTTTAAAAATATTATTGTTGCCTAATATGTTACTTCTATCATATTTTAACCTCTGCTTTAGTCATTCTTATTTTCTTTGTAGTCACTTAGATTTCCAACATATTTACCAACCGATAGACTCACATTGCTTCTTGCACTCCCTCCCCTTCTTCGAACTCTGACTTGTGTCCTCCTGCAGTATTTTTA
>NW_005329490.1:0-225 GCF_000412655.1 Myotis brandtii | reverse complement strand
TTAGCACTGCCCAAGAGGTGAAAGAGGCTCCCACCACCGCCGCTGCTCTCGCAGCCGTCAACCTGGCTTGAGGCTGAGCGGAGCTCCCCCTATAGGAGCACACTGGCCACCAGGGGGCAGCTCCTGCATTGAGCATCTGTCCCTGGTGGTCAGAGTGCATCATAGTGACCAGTCATTCCCGGGCATTTCAACGTTAGGGTCAATTTGCATATTACCCTTTTATTA
>NW_005329489.1:0-214 GCF_000412655.1 Myotis brandtii | reverse complement strand
CAGGGTGTGGCTCTGCAGCTTCTGCACAGGCAGATACTCAGGGGCGGTGATTCTAGGTTCACCCGAGTCTCCTGGTTTCAGGGGGGGCCCTGCCCTGCAGCCTCCGGTTTCTGAGGTTCGAGAAGAGAGGTTGATTTCCAGGCTGTTCAGCTTCCTGTTGTTGTTGTTCTAAGACCGGGAGTGACCACATCCGGGCCTTTTACACGTCCGGGCT
>NW_005329488.1:0-648 GCF_000412655.1 Myotis brandtii | reverse complement strand
GACCTTGGTTAAAACACATAGGGCCAAGAAGGTGAGCCAACATTTTAAGAACAGTATGGCATATACGCCAGGTCCCTTGAAACATATGCTGTGCAGATGTTTCTTCCCTGCAGCGACTGTGTCAAGCAGCAAGGATGGACCGTCAAGCAACAAGGATGGACCAGCTTCCAGCAGGCGGGCACCTGAGGATCAAGCGACTCTCTCTCCGATTCCTGTTAGAAACGGCCGACTGCTCCCAGGAGCATCTGAAGTTCCTCGTGGACCATCTGTGAACCCCGACGTTCCTTGCTTCACGAAGGGACTCTATCTCAGAGCTTCAGGCGGCAGCCCGCGCACCATCGCAAAGCAGAAGGAAGGCCCACCTATATCTTTTTAAGTCTCTCTCTCCCCTCCCACTCTGGAGTCAGCTGGTTGACCAGCAAAGCCCTGTGCTGCAGTGAGAGAGAATTAAACATCTGGAGGCGAGAGGTCTGAGCCAATCAGAAGTCAGGCTAGAGCCGCTCGCCCATTCTGGCGGTGTAATTGGTGGGTTCCCATTGGAAGAGCGTCCGAGGCTCCGCCCCCGTGTGCCAGCACCAACCAATCGTCGCCCTGCGCTCCAAGGAGCAAAACAGCTCGCATGTCGCTCTTCTTCCTCTCTCTTTCCCG
>NW_005329487.1:0-432 GCF_000412655.1 Myotis brandtii | reverse complement strand
AATACAAGTCCTTTATTATATACTAGAGGCCAGAGGCTCAGTGCACAAAATTTGTGTGCAGGTACGGTCCCTAGGCCTGGCCTGAGATCAGGGCCATCTTCCCTGGCTGCCCGCAGCCGGCCCTGCCCCCCTCCCCACTACCACCCACCCCCGGTTCCCCTGATAACTAGGGGAAAGGACTGAGAGGCTGGCTGTTCCCTCTCGCTAGTTGGCCCTGCCCCCACTGTGGGTCGCCCTCTGTGTGTGGGGCAACTGGCAGGGGGGGGGCCTTGGCCTGGCGCCACCTGCATCCCCTGCAACCCACCCCCAGTTCCCCGTTCACCATCGGGCAATCGGAGCCTGCTGGCTGGGGAAAGGGACCAACAGGTGTTCAGTGCACCTCATAGTGACCAGTCGAGTGGTCATTCTGGTTGTTCCGCCATTAAGGTCAAT
>NW_005329486.1:0-248 GCF_000412655.1 Myotis brandtii | reverse complement strand
GACCAAATAGAAGGCTGCATGGGGCAACCAGGCTGGCGGGGGAGGGAGGGGGCAGTTAGAGGCAATCAGGCCAGCAGGGGGCGCAGTTGACGGTGACCAGACTGACAAGAGGGGTTCTGAGGGGTGACCAAGCCAGCAGAGGGAGCAGTTGGGGGCAACCAGGCCAGCAGGGGGGGTGGTGGGTTAGGGCCAACCAGGCTGGCAAGGGGGCCAGTAAGGAGTGACCATGCAGGCAGGGGGCCAGTTAG
>NW_005329485.1:0-785 GCF_000412655.1 Myotis brandtii | reverse complement strand
TAGCAGGGACCCTCCCCTCCCAAAGGCAGGGGCTGCCTTGCCACTGTGACTAAGTTAGTGCCCACTGCCCAGCACACAGCAGGGTGTGTACCCGCCCCCCTTAGACGGACAGGTGACGGCCTCTGTTGATAAAGCCCCACAGCCCAACTGCCACCGAGGAGGGAGACGTACCTGAATGTAGAAGTTTGTGAAGAGAGTAATCAGGGAAATCATGTATCCGATTTGGAAATATAACCAACCAAGAGGGAACGAACATGGCCAGATGACCCCGCAGGTGGTCTGTATGATTGTCAGCACAAACTGAATCTGGGGGAGAGAGAAGACACAGTGAGCCTGGGGCACAGCCGTGGACAAGGAGCCATGCCAGACTGGCTCCCTACCCTGCACCCCCCACCTGTGAATTACACTCATCTACCTTTCTGTAGGGACCACCAACATGAAGCAGACACTAAACTCATCCCAAACTATTTATCTTTCTGTCTTATGTGCATTCTTCCTCCCCTCCAAGCTACTTAAACCACCTTTCCTGAAATTCAGGGAATAGTTAACAATACTGTCTTGTGCATTTGAAAGTTGCTCAGAGTACTTCTTAAAGTTCTCATCACAAGAAAAAAACCCTGTAACTACACGAGGTGAAGGATGTTAACTGAACATACTATGGTGATCATTTCATAAAACACACATATTATCAAATCATTATGCTGTACACCAAGAATGTCAAACTCATGGCCTGTGGACCGCATGTCTCGTTTATTTGGCCTGTGTTAGGCTTTGAGTTTGACATG
>NW_005329484.1:0-249 GCF_000412655.1 Myotis brandtii | reverse complement strand
AAAGGGTAAGAGATTCTTCTTTTTTACTGCTGCACAGCATTCCATGGTATAAATTTACCACAGCTTTTTTAACCACTCATCTATTGATGGGCACTTGGCCTTTTCCAGAGCTTAGCTATTGTAAATTGCACTGCTAAGAACATAGGGGTGCACACATTCTTTCTGACTGGTGTTTTGGGTTCCTTCGGACATATTCCTATAAGTGGGATTATTGGGTCAAATGGCAGTTCCAGATTTAATTTTTTGAGG
>NW_005329483.1:0-350 GCF_000412655.1 Myotis brandtii | reverse complement strand
TCATCATCATCATCATCATCATCACCATCATCACAATCATTACCATTTCCTTAGTTGCAATCATTCTTTTCATTTTCCATAGACATGTGGTTTGTCCAAAAAATAACTTTTTATAGGAAAAGTAAATAGGCATCTTCTCTTTGGATGTTATTCAGAAATATAAACCCCAATGGCCCAACTGTAAGTTGACACAATGCCTTCTAAAAATCGATGACCTTGAATAAAGTACATATTCCCACCAAGACATCAGACCAAAACCAGTGTCCATTCTATCATCGCCATCACCACCACCACCCCCACCATCATCATCACATTCATCATCACTTTCATCATCCTCATCCTCATTTACT
>NW_005329482.1:0-234 GCF_000412655.1 Myotis brandtii | reverse complement strand
GGATAGTATTGAAGTTCCTTGCTTTCCACTGCTCCTCTGTGTTGTAAGCCACAGTGCTGATTTTTAAGCAGGCTGTGTTTATTTCTTAGACTGCCTTTATTTGTGTTTACACAAGAGTCAATTTGTGATTCAACCCCTGGGTGGCAGTGTTTCTGTATTGACCTCTGCAGCTATAAGTCCTCTCTAACCAGTATTTCAATTTTGTTTTCCCTGTGGCACTTAATACTGGTTTGG
>NW_005329481.1:0-304 GCF_000412655.1 Myotis brandtii | reverse complement strand
ATCCCTCTCACAATCCAGGACTGCTCACTCCCAACCGCTCGCCTGCCTGCCTGACTTCCCCTAACTGCTTCTGCCTGCCAGCCTGATCACCCCCTAATCACTCCCCTGCCAGCCTGATTGATGCCTAACTGCTCCCCTGCCAGCCCGATTGCCCCCAACTGACCTCCCCTGCTGGCCCGGTCACACCCAACTGCCTTCCCCTGCTGGCCTAGTTGCCCCTAACTGCCCTCCCCTGCTGGACTGATTGCACACAACTGCCCTCCCCTACCAGCCATCTTTGAGGGCGTGGCAGTCAATTAGCATA
>NW_005329480.1:0-228 GCF_000412655.1 Myotis brandtii | reverse complement strand
GTTGGGGGCAATCGGGCCAGCAGGGGAGCAGTTAGACATCGATGAGGCTGGAAGGAGAGTGGTTAGGGGTGATCAGGCTGGCAGGCAGAAGTGGTTAGGAACAATCAGGAAGGCAGACAGGCAAGCAGTTGGGAGCCAGCAGTCCTGGATTATGAGGTGGATGTCCCCCAAGGGGTCCCAGATTGGGACAACCCCCCACCAGTGCACAAATTTTGTGCACCAGGCCTC
>NW_005329479.1:0-248 GCF_000412655.1 Myotis brandtii | reverse complement strand
CCCACTTCCCCATCTGCCTGTGTCACTGTGAGCATTACCACTGCTGTCCCATGACTGACAGAAATATTCAGGCTTGTCCTCAGCCAGGACCCAGCTGATGGTCAGGGTGTTTGTCTTCCCTGAGCTGGAGCCTGAGAACCGGTCCGGGATCCCTGAGGGCCGCTTGTTATCCTCGTAAATGACCAGCACAGGGGCCTGGCTGGGCTTCTGTTGGTACCAGTGAGTATATTTTTTATCCAGTAAATCTC
>NW_005329478.1:0-937 GCF_000412655.1 Myotis brandtii | reverse complement strand
GCCATCTTTGTGACTATGTGATGGTCAATTTGCATATTCTGTCTTTACTAGATAGGATACTGCCATATACTGACATACATATAGAAAGTAGTTGGAAGGTATACAATAACATTATCAGTAATTATATCCTAGTAATGGATTTATGGGTAATTTATTATTATTATTATTTTTTACCTATTTCTTGTTTGTAAGATAAGCATGATACTTTGATAATAAGGAACAAAGCTTAAGAAAATAAAGAAAAGTTCATTGTGCTCAGCACAGTATTCTGTGCTGTGTATGAAATTAGATCTCAATCTCACCTTGACCCCTGATGAGGTTGTCCCACTCACAGACTTGAAATCACAAACTATGTAGGCTACAAGGTATGTACTCATTTTTACAGTAGTTTCAAAATGATCTTCCAAGAGGCCTCCTTCAAGTTCAATCGTCTTAACCTACAGGAAGGAAAAGAATCAGTATTTGAAAGTCGGAGTATTTTACACCAATGCCTATGGTGTAAGCCAGGAAAGTCAGAGGAGAGCCTGACACTCTGAAGGACCTGATGCCCTTTTAGGAGGGTGTAGCATTCTGTGGTCTCTCCTCCCTTTATTTTCTTATCCCTGGACGTTCCTGAAGATACATTGCACTAATTTTGAGATCCCAAAATGTATGCCAGTCTTATTTGCTTGAAAATGTATTTGC
Organism: Myotis brandtii; assembly: GCF_000412655.1. Classification (NCBI taxonomy): domain Eukaryota; kingdom Metazoa; phylum Chordata; class Mammalia; order Chiroptera; family Vespertilionidae; genus Myotis; species Myotis brandtii. Next base: position 253 of record NW_005329478.1, on the reverse strand, counting down.
TTATATTGCTTGAGAGCATAATAGCAGCTTAGATGCTTCTACTTTCTTGAAATGCAATAATCTCCAAATTGCCATAAATTCAAGTTCTGCACTTCTAAGGAAAAAGACCAGAGAATGGCCCCCTTTCCCTTCTTATATAATAAGTAAATCTCTGTTGCAGAAGGAAATGGGAAGCAAAACTGTGCTAAATGATTTGCATTATCTTTTAATCCTGTTATCGTGTGCGTGTGTGTGTGTGTGTGTGTGTGTGTGT
>NW_005329477.1:0-806 GCF_000412655.1 Myotis brandtii | reverse complement strand
AGGCTGAGCCATTCCTTGGACTGTAAATGCCTTATCTCCTTGTCCCCTCCTCTGAACAAGAAATTTTCTCCTCTCTCAGGCTCACTGGGTGCTCTTGCCTCCAGGTTCACAACTTTAGTCTTCTTGCAAAGCTCCTCTATGACATGGCATGGCAAAGGGACCCCCTCACTGAGCCTTTAGATCTCAAGGCCAACATTCTCACCCCTTTAGTGCTCTGAAAATGTTAAGAAATGTTGGCATTTTGGTTATCATTGAAAAAAATTAATATTTCTAAGAGTGAAGAATTTAATACATTCTAAAGAGAAAAGAAAGAATATTAGAGTAGAAATACTTAATGGAAGATCTGAGGCATGGTTATGCATTTTTGAAGGACATAGAAAGAAGGTTTGAAGGCTAATCTGAAAGTGTGAAATTTGTGAAGGTTGTGAATGTGATGAGAAGGAAAGGAGAAATGTTGAAAGAAATAAAGAAGTTCTAAAGTTAACTATTTACAAGAATTGTAACAGTGCCATTTTACTCTGAGCAGGAAAGTGAGGTGTCAGTCTCCAAGGCTGGCAGGACAAGGTTGCTGGATACTTCGTATGCTAAACCAGAATACTCAGAAAAACAGCAAGGATTAAAGTTCAGTAAAAATAAGAAGTTAAGCCAGCGAGCCGCAGATTATAACCTCAGGAAATTTAAAGTACTAAATTTGGCTCGTCTGAGTGCATTGTCTTATTCTTATCCAACCGTCCTGGCCCCTGGCCTCAACTGCTCCTTTCCTCCTCTATCTCTTTTCCCTTGGATAACAGCCCATTCTAACATTC
>NW_005329476.1:0-1051 GCF_000412655.1 Myotis brandtii | reverse complement strand
TGATGGTGGAAATGGCAGTATCCTTTTTCTGGTTTGTCTGGTTTGGGAATCAAGGGAATGCTGGCCCCATAAAATGTGATTGGAAGTGGTCCCTCATAAAATGTGTTTGGAAGTGTTTATACTGAAGTAGCTTATGAAGAATTGGTATCAATTATTTTGAATGTTTGGTTGAATTCACCAATGAAGTAGTTTTGTCCTGGACTTTTATTTACTGGGAGGTTTTTATTACCTATGAACATTCTTATTAGTTACCAGTTCATTCAGATTTTCTATTCATGATTCAGGTCGATTGTGTGTTTCTATGAATGTATCCATTTCTTTCAGATTGTCAGATTTATTGGCATATAATTGTTCATAGTAGTCTCTTATGATACTTTGTATTTCTTTTTTGTTTTGTCTTGTTAATCCTCACCCCAGGACATTTTTTCATTGATTTTTTAGAAAAAGTGGAAGGGAAGGGTGAGAGACAGACAGAGAAACATAGATGTGAGAGAGGCACATCGATTTGCTGTCTCCCACACCCCAACCAGGGCCGGAGATTGAGCCTACAACCAAAGTATATGCCCTTGGTTGTACCCGGGACCCTTTAGTCCATGGGATGACGCTCTATCCACTGAGCAAAACCAGCTAGGGCAATGCTTTGTATTTCTGTGGCATCACTTGTAACATCTCCCTTTCTGGTTTTATTTTAATACTCCTTTTTTTTCTAGGTAAGTCTAACTAAAGGCTTATCTTTTCAAATAGCCAGCTCTTGGTTTCATTAACCTTTACAGTATCTATTTTACCTATTTCTTCTCTGGTCTTCATTATTTTCTTTCTTCTACTAACTTGGGATTTCTTTGTTATTCTTTTTTTTAATTCCTTTGGTGTAAAGTTAGTTTGTTTGAGATTTTTCTTGTTTGTTGCGGTAGACATTTATTGCTGTGAACTTCTTAGAACTGCCTTTGCTGCCTCCCATAAGTTTTGGTAAGTTGTATTCCCATTTTCATTTGTCTTGATGTATTTTTTTTTTAATTTCTCTCTTTTTTAAAAAATATTTTATTGATTTTTT
>NW_005329475.1:0-292 GCF_000412655.1 Myotis brandtii | reverse complement strand
AGTGCAGCAAAGCAAGCAAGAATTTATTGGCTGCAGCCAAAACCCACTTAGGACAGTGAAACAGGAAGGGCATAGAAGAAGCAACAGGAGAGCCGAGGCTGGGCTGCTTTGGCTCACTGGGAAGTCAGAGAAACAGGGGCCTTGGAGACAGGATCAGGGGGTTAGCTCAAGGGGAACTGCTGCTGCCCATTGCTCCCCTGGTTGCAAGTCTTGTGGGGAACCTGAGAGGGAAGAAGGGAGGAAGGGAATGGAGAGGGTGTACTTCCGGGCAAGAGCTCCAGCTGGGTCCTGT
>NW_005329474.1:0-376 GCF_000412655.1 Myotis brandtii | reverse complement strand
GCCTCTCTTCAGGCAACTCAAGTCCTTGCCTCCCTCCCTGTGCCAATGCCCAGGTGTATAGTTGCAAATGAAAACTCCTGTGTTCTGGGTTTAGAGATTTTTTTTAAAGCAACAAAACTACCTCAGAGGGAAAGTAGGGAGTGTTGGGGTAAGAGGGAGAGATCAACCAAAGGTCTTGTATGCATGCATATAAGCCCAACCAATAGACACAGACACCAGGGGGGTGAAGGCATGAGGGGGGGAAATGAGGGGATAAGGACACATATGTAATACCTTAATCAATAAAGAAAAAAAATAAAAAGCAACAAAATTGCCGCACTCTCTCCCACTGGCTCTGGTCTGTTGGGTCTAGACCAGTGATGGCGAACCTATGACA
>NW_005329473.1:0-376 GCF_000412655.1 Myotis brandtii | reverse complement strand
GTGAAGGGATGGAAAAATATCTTTCAGGCAAATGAAAGTGAAAAAAAATCTTGAGTAGCAATACTTATATCTGAAAAAATAGACCTCAAAGTGAAGGCCATAACAAGAGATAAGGAAGGCCACTTCCTAATACTAAGGGGATCGATAAAACAAGAGTATATAACCCTGATAAACATATATGCACCCAATGTAGGTGCATCCAAATACATAAACAAACTCCTGGAAGATATCAACAAAGAGATCTACAACAATACAATTGTATTAGGGGACTTTAATACACCACTGACAGCACTGGATAAATCCTTTAGACCAGCAGTTCACAACATGTGGTTCGCAATGCCTTTGGGGTCAAATGACCCTTTCACAGGGGTCGCCT
>NW_005329472.1:0-563 GCF_000412655.1 Myotis brandtii | reverse complement strand
GAAGACAAATAATCCAATTTTAAAAATGGGCAAAGGACCTAAATAGATATTTTTGCAAAGTGGACATTAAAACAACAATGAGGTATCACCTCACACCTGCCAAAATGGCTACCATCAACAAATTAACAAACAACAAGTTCTGGTGAGGATGTGAAGAAAAGGGAACCATAGTACACTGCTGGTGGGAATGCAAACTGTTGCTACCACTATGGAAAACAGTATGGAGTTTCCTCAAAAAATTAAAAATGGGACTGCTATTTGACTCAGTGATCCCACTTCTAGGAATATATCCTACAAATCCTGAAACATCAATCAAAAAGAATGTATGCACCCCTATGCTCATAGCAGCCAATTTACAATAGCTAAGATCTGGAAACAGCCCAAGTTCCCATCAGTAAATGAGTGGATAAAAATACTGTGGTACATTTACACCATGGAATACTGTGCAGCTGTAAAAAAGAAGGATATTTTACCCTTTGAGACAGCATGGGGGGGACCTGGAGAGAATTGTGCTAAGCATGCTAATCTAAATAAGCCAATCAGAGAAAGACAAGTATCACATG
>NW_005329471.1:0-766 GCF_000412655.1 Myotis brandtii | reverse complement strand
TCCTGATATTTCATCTACCTCCATTTCTGAGTTCCTGAGCCTTTTCTGCACCCTCAGGACCAGCAGAGGCATCTGAGTGGACGAATCAATGAATAAATGGAGGGCGCACACAATGAATAAATAAGTCAGTGGGCAGATGGATGGAAGGATCAGTTAATGCATGAATGAACCGATGGAAGGTCAAGTTGACCTTCAGAAAGGATCCAGAACCTGACCCCTTGTTGCCACTCTGGTCTACTCAGCCCTCCATTGTCTCCTGCCTTGACCATGCTGGTCACCTCCTCTCTGGTCTCCCTGCTTCTGCTCCTCCCCTTCCTCGGTCTAACCCCCACAATTGCTCATGTCCCTCCTCCGCTCAGAGCCCTCCCTCCCCCAGTTCCCAGCTCATTCCGAATAAAAGCCAAGTTCTCACCGTGAGAGCCAGCAGGATATGGCCCCCGTGTCTCCTCCTGACCTCACTGTCCACCCTCTCCCCTCCCTCACTCTGCTCCATCCTCACCGCCCTCCTCTCTGTCCCTTGAACACATCTGGCATGCTCCCACCTCAGGACCTTTGCACGGGCTGTTCCCGCTGTCTGGAAAGCTCTTCCTCCCAGACACCCCCATGGCCCGCTCCCCTCATTCATCCGGGTCTTGGCAATGAGGTGCTCTCTGACCATCCCCTTGAATATCACAACCAGCCCCCAGGAGCCCCCTGCCCCCTTCACTGACTCTCCTGTTTCTGTTTTCTATAGCACAGTGGTTCTCAACCTTCCTAATGCCGAGAC
>NW_005329470.1:0-213 GCF_000412655.1 Myotis brandtii | reverse complement strand
AAGCATAATATGCTAATTAGACCAGATAGCTGAACGATCTTCCAGACGAAGCCGTGGCGATGGGGGCCGAGGCAGAGGTGGTTAGGGGCAATCAGGCAGGCAGGCAGGCAGGTGAGCAGTTAGGGGTGATCAGGCAGGCGATTGATTAAGGGCGATCAGGTAGGCACACAGAGGCTGTTAGGGGTGATCAGGCAGGCTGGCGAGCAGTTAGGG
>NW_005329469.1:0-249 GCF_000412655.1 Myotis brandtii | reverse complement strand
CCCTCCTTCCCTCCCCAATCTCTATCCTATATAATAAAAGCCTAATATGCTGTCTGACTATTCGTTCAACCGTTAGACCAGTCGCATGACACGCACTGACCACCAGGGGGCAGACGTTACGACCCGTAAGTTAGCTTGCTGCTGGGGTCCAGCAGATTGGGACTGGGCAAGATGGGCCAGACACGCCATGGAGCCCTCCCACAATCTGCCGAATCAGGACTGGGCAAGAAGGCCCCGGTCACCGGATCA
>NW_005329468.1:0-207 GCF_000412655.1 Myotis brandtii | reverse complement strand
GGTTACACCTTCGTCTAAAGGACTTCCCACATTCACTACACTCATAGGGTTTTTCTCCAGGGTGAACTCTCTGGTGCTTAGTAAACGTACTCGTTTGTCTGAAGGACTGCCCACATTCACTACACTCATAAGGTTCTTTTCCAGTGTGAATTCTCTTGTGTTCAGTGAGATTGTACCTATGACTGAAAGCCTTGCCACAATCAGTAC
>NW_005329467.1:0-560 GCF_000412655.1 Myotis brandtii | reverse complement strand
AAAAACAAATTGCTAAACTATATGAACATACAATAAATATCTAACAATATCTATTTAAAATTCTTACTTCATATTTTAAGCTATTATTCTGAATGCTTTTTGTTTTTAAATGTATATTGTTTTATAAAGTTCCAGACAAAGTTGTTTTCATAGAGGAAAATCAAAAACTTTATATATAGTTACAAATTTCTATAGATTAACTATATGAACATTTCAAATGCGTATACAGTTCTTGGCTGGATGCTACAAATTACCTCTGAAATACTGAGAAAAAAGTTACTAACCCTTGAATGGAAAAATATTAATGGAAAGATGATTCCCAAGCATAATATTTAGACATATTTTGTTCTGGGAAATAATAACACAGACGACAGAAACTGTTTCAATTCAGGAAACATTATTAAGCAAGTATAGAAAATAAAAATTTAATTATTGTTTTTCTTATGTGAGTATCACCCTCATCTTTTCTGGCATCCTGGAAGTTCCCCGTGCCACGCTGAAATAAAAAAAAAAAAGTAAGGTCCATAAGAGCTTAGATATTCAAAGCCTGGTATTTGTAA
>NW_005329466.1:0-239 GCF_000412655.1 Myotis brandtii | reverse complement strand
CCCCAATAAAATATAAGTTCCATGAGATCAGATTACCTGTCTATATGTTTTCTTTTCATTCTTTTAAGTACCATATAGTGTTATCTCCAGGACTAAATAGTGGTTGGACTTAATAAATGTTAAATAAATTATGGAATACAATTGTATAACCACTGTATGTATTTTTTTCTTTTGTTTTGTTTTGTTTTTAGGTCAGAACAATTACATTTTATTATATTGATCTCCACCAAGTGTGGTTA
>NW_005329465.1:0-210 GCF_000412655.1 Myotis brandtii | reverse complement strand
AAACTGGTGAATATAATAGAACCAAGGGCATAGAAAGGGAGTGGACTGACATTTCTTGGGGGGGGAAAGGGTGTGGAGTCAGGAAGAGACTGGACAAAAATCGTACATCTATGGATGAGGACAGTGGGAGGGGTAAGGTCAGAGGGTGCAGTGGGAAATCAGTGTAGGTGAGGTATGGGGAGAAAAAAGAGGAAAAACTGTAATAATCTG
>NW_005329464.1:0-1774 GCF_000412655.1 Myotis brandtii | reverse complement strand
AATTGCTTTCATTATTCTATCATGATTAATGCTGCAGTAAACATGGGAGTGTAGATATTTCTTTGAGATCCTGATTTCATTTCCTTTGGCTATGGTAGTTCTAGTCTTCATTTTTTGAGGAACGTTTATGCTACTTTCCGTAGTGGCTGCACCAATTTGCATTCTCCCCAACAATGCACAAGGGTTCCTTTCCCCTCCACATCCCCACCAACACTTGTTATCTCTTATCTTTCTGAGGACAGCCATTCTAACTGGTGTGAGGCGATATCTCCGTGTGGTTTTGATTTGCATTTCCCCGTCGATGAGTGATGTCAACCAACTTTTCATCTTTATGTCATTTCGGGAAGTGACATTTGAGTGCTTAGATGACTTCTCAGGGCAGATAGCTAACAGAAACGAGGAGGTACAAGACGGAGGCTCAGAGGGGAGGCCAGCACAAGAGAGAAAAGTTTTATATTCGCATGAATGGTCTTAGCCCAGGAGAGAGTGAAGCTGAAGAAGAGAGAAGGCGTGACCGAGCCTGGAGCATCCAGAAGAGTTTGCATGGAAAGGACGGACCAGCAAAGGCATCCCAGAAAGACTGTTGACTAAATGTTGGAGGGGAACCAACAAAGGGAGGAAAACTTTGTTTTGAAACTTCCTGCAAATCCCTGTACTTACCCTGGAACTCTTAAATGCACAGTGTATGTATTTAGTTGAGAGCCACAAAGGAGTGGGGGAGGGGTCGGAACAGGCCTCCCGAGATTTATTTAAAGTCCCTAAAGTTTCTGTGGATGACAAATTGGGGTTAAAACACCATATTTGAATGATTTAAGCGCAAATGAGCAGAAACATATGGATTATATTTCCTTCCAATGGCATATGAGTCTCACAATTAAGCACAAAAGGGTGCTTGGAGTGAAAGGCTTTGCGGGGCGGGGGGTGGCTTTATAAAATCTAAAAATCTAAGAGTGGTGGTTAGAGAATCTGCAAGTTCAGATAGTAGCACAGATTGCCAGGAGACACTGAATCTGGCTTGTATGCCCCCCCCTCCCCCCCGCCCCCGATCTTGGCAGGTCTCTCTCTGTCTCTGTCCCTCTCTCTGTCCTGTTTTTGTTTGCCTGCCCTGGTCTTCCTCCCCCATCCATCTCTGAGTCCAGGCTCCCATCTGGGTGCTGGTGGGCATCTTGGAAGCACATGTGCCAGCTGCCTAAACGTAACAGCCAGAGTCCTCTTCGTTTGTCAAATTCCACCAGTGATTTCCAGTCGGAGGGGAGGAAAAATCAGTAGCAGGTGTTGCTGCTCTTCAGGGAGAGTGTTGTTTATTATGGCTATCCTCTAAAGAAACATCAGGACGCCTGCTACGCTAGAGCATGTGTTGCTTCATATAATTTTGCATTCTCTCTCCCCCGCTTACCTTAGCCCCCAACTTGCTCTTTGATGGACACGCTGGATGCAAAAGAATTGAAAGCCATTTGCCTTTTGTTGTTAAGCATGACTGAGGAATGTGTTCATAACTCACTGAAACACTGCCTGGTGACAGAAATTATATCATGGCTGCGGAGCTGGCGTGGGCTGTGGGCCGGGCAGTTTCCCTTGTTCTAGGGGTGTTTGGAGAAGCAGCAGTGGTGTCTGGGATGACAGGGTGGACTGAACCGGAGGCCCAAGCCAGAACTAAGTGGAATTGTTTTTGATTACTATCTTTGTTTGAAAGTGGAAGGCCTTTCCCTTCAAAATAAACGCTATGATTTCTCTAGTATTTCAGAGAAATACGGTAAGCAGTTAGGGCAGTGGT
>NW_005329463.1:0-440 GCF_000412655.1 Myotis brandtii | reverse complement strand
GCCCGCGGGCCATAGTTTGAGGACCCCTGGGTTAGAGCATTGTCCTGGTGTGCCAAGGTTAGGGCCAAGGTTAGGGGTTCCATACCCGGTCAGGGCACATACAAAAATCAACCAATAATTGCTTAAATAAGTGAAACAACCAGTCAATGTTCTCTCTCTCTCTCTTAAATCAATAAATTATAAAAATGAAATCATTATTTAAAAAGAAGAAAACTCAATGAAATTGGCTCTCAGCAAAGTGGGAATAGAGGGAACAAATATACTAGTCACAGTGGACTAGGATAAGGGGTAATGGGATAAATGATAGAAAGATCAAAAGCATGCTCCCAGCCGGTGTCCACCTATGAACAAGGAGGTCACAATTCAATCCCTGGTCAGGGCACATGCCTGGTTTGTGGACTCCCCGGTGTGGGGTGTGCAGGAGGCAGCTGATTAATGAT
>NW_005329462.1:0-769 GCF_000412655.1 Myotis brandtii | reverse complement strand
CAAAAGACTCACACAGGATGAGATTGAAGGGATGGAATCAATTTTCCATGCAAATGGACAAGAAAAAAAAAAAAAGCTGGAGTGGCAATACTCCTAGCCAACAAAATAGACTTTAAAATGAAGGCCATCACAAGAGACAACAAAGGTCAGCACATAATACTAAAGGGATCCATCCAACAACAGGATGTAACCCTGCTAAACATATATGCATCCAATATAGGAGCACCTGAATATATATAAAGGACTTTAAGGGAGAGATAGACATCACCGCTCTCCTGGGTGCTGCTCTGGGGCCATTCAGAGGCTACACTCAGGACCCACCCAGGCTGCGGGGGTGATGGAGGAGGGCCTCTGGCCAGCTGTGGTCACACATGGAATCTGGCTGTTGAACCTTCAGCTTGCCTCCCCCCAGTTTATTCAAGTCCAGCAGAGAAATAAGTCAAATGGAAATCTCCATTGCCTTCCTCCTCCTTATTCCCCATTCTACATCAATAGCTTCTAGTCCTGAGCTTTCAGACAAGAGGAAGGACTTCAGCTGCACATAGATTTTGGTGACAAGCAGCACAGGGACAGGTGTGAGGTCTTAATTAGAAAGTTAGATGTTGATGTTCCTTCTATCCCTTCTCTCTCTGTTTGTTATATGTTCAAAAAACATTCTTGCCCTAGCTGGTTTGGCTCAGTGGATACAGCATTGGCCACAGACTGAAGGGTCCTGGTTTCAACTCTTGGTTAGGCACATGCCCAGGTTGTGTGCTCGATCCCCAGTAGG
>NW_005329461.1:0-978 GCF_000412655.1 Myotis brandtii | reverse complement strand
TCATTCATTCATTCATTCATTCATTTATGCAAAGCCACATCTCCTTCCTCAAAGGATTGGCAGGACTTCTCAGGAAATACAGCACGAAAGCAACAACTTGTTGATACTTATAAAACATCACAACCAGAAAAAAAGACAAATCTGAATGGGACACATAAACCAGTTGAGGGGCTCAGATACAGGGGAGCAGGGCCTGGATCTGAATTCCAGCTCCACTACTTACAAGCTGAACAAACAGGCACATGCTTAGTCCCCAGGCCTCAGTCTCCTCACCTGTGAAGTGGGTCTAGCAATATTTCTTCAGAGGATGATTAAGAGGATTAAGTGGGATCGTATATGTAAAGCACTTAGCAGAATGGCTGCCTCAGTGTAGGCACTTAGTAACCACTATTTTTGTCCCTGTTAGGGTTAGTAAGGTATTTTTCTCTTGTGATTACCCCGTTGCTGTAATTGAGCTGAGCATTTAGCTAGTAGCTTCCTAGCAATCAAAGCAAAACGGAAGGTCCGTGAGGGCACACGGAGGTGCCAGCTGCACAGGTAGCATTTCAACCTGACTTACTCTGCCGGAGAGTTGCACCCTCTTTTAGGAGCTGAGCGCTCAGGTTCAGGCTTACTCAGCCACCAGAGCCTCAGACATCTCTGCCTTTGGCTCGCCAGCAAGGTCAGGGCTGGGCGTGCAGACCTGGAACAGGGAGGGGAATGTCCTGGTGGGAATAATCTCTCCAAGAAGCTGCCTGGTTGTCAGGAGGCTTGTAGCAGGGGCTTCCTCGGAAACTGAGCTTAGAGATCGGGTCTCTTCAGCTTTGGGGAGCACTTTGGGAGACTATTAATTAGGCGGCCGGTCCCAAGTTGCATTTTCATTTGAGTGATGTTACATTTTGGAATTCAGCAGTTGCTAGAGATTGAAGCTTCGGTGGACTCATTGAACCTGGATCACAGGCTCAGAGAGCAATGGGAAGTGGGGTTAGTCCATCCGCC
>NW_005329460.1:0-211 GCF_000412655.1 Myotis brandtii | reverse complement strand
TTGATTTGTTGATGATAGCCATTCTGATGGGTGTGAAGTGATACCTCATAATCATTTTAATTTGTTTCTCTCAGATGATTAATGACTTTGAGAATGTTTTCATGTCTCTTGGCCTTCTCTATGTCCACTTTGGAGAAGTGTCTGTTTAGGTGCTTTGCCTATATTTTAAAAATGAATCTTTATTGTTGAGATTATTACAGAGGTCTCTCTT
>NW_005329459.1:0-1549 GCF_000412655.1 Myotis brandtii | reverse complement strand
TACATTTATTGTGATCATTTTGCAATGCAAATGTTGAATCATGTTGTACATCTAAAACTAATTACTAGATCATAAGGCAGTTCTATTTTTAATTTTTAAGGAAATTCCATATTGTTTAACATAGAGTGATAAAGTTCTTTAGTGGGTTGTTTTTCTACAGACAAAAAAGGCAAACTTAGAAAAATAAAGACTTGGATATTACTTTAATTTGGGGAATTTGTCATGTAATAGGGGTTTTATGAATGTCTGCCAAACATTACGTTAAAGACTTTTGCTATATCTCTTACTTTGTGTTAAAGAAACTTTCTGAAATCAAAGTTAAAAAGCATTCTCTCATCAGCTATTAATAAAGATAAATGAACTAATCTGGCTCCACCCAACTGAGCATGTTCATGGGAAGATCAATCAGATAGTCTTTGACAATGTGGCAGAAGTTAATGTTCACAAACAGAAACGGTAATTTTATCATTCTTTCCTGTGGCAAACCAATATGGTTATAATTTCCACGAACTATCGTTGCTTATGTGTATCCTTGAGAAATATGCATTATGTATACATTATTGTTTTATATATTTATAACTTGTAACGCACCATGTGCATTCTTCTGGAACTATTTTATGTTGTATTTGAGTCATCTGTGTTGATGGGTTATTTGTTTTCATTGCTCTAACACATTCCATGGCAAGAATACATCTTTTTAATGCATCCTCCTGTGGTTGAATCTTTATGTTTCTAAATTGCTGTGGCTTTCTCCCTAGGTCCTCACTCATACACCTCTGAGCAGAGTGACTCAATTACAGGGTGTGTTTTTCCTAAACTTGACCAGGTAAACCGTATTGTTCTTCAAAATACTTACACAAGTATATATTCTCACAAGCAACGAGTCATGGTTCCATCAGTCCTCCACAACTATTGTTGAGTTTTTAATTTTTTCAAATAGGAGTGCAAAATATTTTATGACTGCGGTTTGACTTTTATTTCCCTGATTACCACAAGTTTGCACATCTTTTCATGTGTTTGTGAATTCAGTCTTTTAAGCCCTTGTCCTATGAATTTCATTACCGCTTCTGCACATGTCCAACAACCATTGTGTTCTTGATATTGTAATTGTACAGGTTGATATTTACATACTTGATGGCCGTTCTGCTTATCAAGGCCCAGTAACACTTAAAATAAGACAGACTTATTTGAAGTTAATTATATACTAATTAGCCAGGAAATCAGTAATTTTGTAATTCTCCATATACTAGTAGATACTTACTGTAGATCTTTATTTTTTTCCTGTGTTTAGAGGGAATTAATTATGTTACCATTTCTTGTTAAAGAAAAAATATTGAGAAACATCCATGGATGCCATATTCTTCCATGATCTTCAGGGATACAGAGGGCACTACCATCTTGGGACATACAAACAATTCAACCAAAATAGGAAATCTAAATGACTTAAACACACATGAAAATTTTTGAAAAATACACTTCTGACCGCAGATCATGTTCCACAAAATCTAGAGGTCTCATCCTGGCCAGCAGGTCTTCCTTCCCACCCTCA
>NW_005329458.1:0-210 GCF_000412655.1 Myotis brandtii | reverse complement strand
TCTTTTACCAATCATTTTGGATTTCGTCCACATTTGAGCTATCATACAGGGTGACCAATGACCTTGCACAGTGGATCTCAAACAAACCTCCTTCTGCAAGAACTGGTGTTACCTCTCCCTGCCATGCCCTCAGCCCTGGTCGCCCACCGCCCACCACTGTCTTTTTCCCCATTGCTGCGCTCTCCCAGGAGGCCTACCTTGCCTGACCCT
>NW_005329457.1:0-1064 GCF_000412655.1 Myotis brandtii | reverse complement strand
CCAAAGAGCCGCATGTAGCTCGCGAGCTGCAGTTTGCTGATCACTGAATTAGGACAATGATTTCAAATTCAATCTTTGAATGAGGGAGAAGAAAATATGATCCCTTCCTCTACAATACACCTCCAGCTCTGTCATTTCTTCTGCAGGCGACCACTCCTCTTTAATACAAATCACCCAATAGTATTCCTGATATATCTATTGTGGAAAGCTTCAATAAAAGCATTAAATGCACATGAATGAAAACACACTTCACCAGTGACTGAGGAATCTTATTTGTAAATTACTTAAGACATTGAGCTATTGCTTATGGAAAAGAAGAATCTGTTCAGTACATGATCCATTCTGTACTTTGAAATTGAAAGAGAAGCCTACGACCATTAGTTTGCCCATCTAATTCAGAAAATCAGCACGTGAGTTAAAACAAACTTTCATCTGCCAACAATAGGTGTTTGCCAATTACCAAGTATAAAAAATCTAATCACTTTAATAATATGCTTTCTTTGGACACTATTCTCCCTAAACTAAGTTCCAAATGCACAAACAATTGCAAGAGCTAATGAAAGCTAACAAAAGCTACTCTCTCACGGGTATGCTAAGTCAGGAGGTATCAACATCAGGCTGAGAGGCCACTAGGCAAATTCTTATGGCAGCAACATTGGCATCCCACGCATCTTAGGAGGTGCCCATCCTGGCCACACATTCCTCCTCTGTACGTTGCTGTGCCACAAACAGTGGTTGTTTGTTATCCACATTTGCACTGCCTTGTCTCTTGCCAACAACTTATTGGACCCAGTTATCACCTGACCCGGGAGAGACAACTTACTGACTCAGCAGAAGCCAAGTGGAAGCTCTTCAGATCTTTGACTTGAGACTCAAAACAGCATTGGTAGTTGGACCCAACACTAGAATGAAGGTCCAAGAGCCTTCTAGAACTACCCTGAGTTCTTCCCATGGCCTTACACTTCAATATGTCCTTGTGTTCCATAAGCAGCTAGAGAATGTCTGCTTGGATTTAATTTATGTTTAGTTAAGTTATTCTGAAAGGAATTGCTGACATTTGAAGC
>NW_005329456.1:0-230 GCF_000412655.1 Myotis brandtii | reverse complement strand
GTTTTTATTGATTTTAGGGAGAGAGAGAGAGAGAGAGGAAAAAAAACCATTGATGAGAGAATCATTGATCAGCTGCCTCCTGCACACCCCCACAGGATCAAGTCAGCAACTTGGGCATGGACCCTGACCAGTAATTGGTTCATAGGTCAATGCTCAACGACTGAGCCACTCTGGCCAGGCAAAATGTTTTTGTTTTTTTTTGTATAGATGATGGAAACAGTAATCATTTG
>NW_005329455.1:0-251 GCF_000412655.1 Myotis brandtii | reverse complement strand
CTCTGTTGACTAATGAGTTTGCTGACCACTGGCTTAGTGAATAGAGCATTACCCTGTGGACCAAAGGGGCCTGGGTTCGATTCTGGTCAAGGGCACTTACGTTGGTTGCAGGCTTCTCCCCGGCCCGGGTCCTGGTAGGGGTGCATGCTGGAGGCAACCAATTGATGTGTTTCTCTCACATCAATTTTTCTCGGTCTTTCCCGCTCTGTCCCAGTCTCTCTAAAAGATCAATGGAAAAATATCCTCAGGTA
>NW_005329454.1:0-214 GCF_000412655.1 Myotis brandtii | reverse complement strand
TCCAGTGCATGAATTTTTATGCACCGGGCCTCTAGTTGTTACAATAAAAGCCGATGGAGGCAGGCGAACAGGGCTGCTTAGTTCCTATAACGAAACAGTCCTTTAGCCTCTCTTTCACAGAAACGTGTGTCAGAGTAATCCAGTCATCTGTCTCTCAGAGTCTGCCAGTCAGTCCCCGCAGGCATTAACACAAAATTTCAACTGGTAAAAATAA
>NW_005329453.1:0-226 GCF_000412655.1 Myotis brandtii | reverse complement strand
CCGCCCCCCGCCCCGGAACTCTGCCAGCTCTCCCTCGGGGCCTGAGAGCCCGGGGCTGCCTCACCCAGACCCACGTCTTCCCGCTGTGCACCCAGGAGAAGAAGCAGCGCCGCGCCGAGAACCTGAAACGCCGCCTGGAGAACGAGCGCAAGGCTGAGATCGTCCAAGTGGTGAGTGGCGCCCCGTCCCTGCCCCCTGCCCCCTGCCTCCTGCCCCTCCCTCTTCC
>NW_005329452.1:0-808 GCF_000412655.1 Myotis brandtii | reverse complement strand
CGCATAAACCCAGGTAACTCCAGGTTGAAAGACCCATTGTCCTAGAAAGAAAACATCAATGATATGTTGTAGTTTTTCCATATTTGTTTTCTGAAACATTTTTAGAGATTTCTTAAAAATAAATCGCAAGCCCAATCAGACAGTGCACCAAAGGGTCATAGGTTTGATTCCCAGTCAAGGGCGGGTTTGCTCTCTGCCCCCAGTCAGGGAGCATGCTGGAGGCAACCAACAAGGTGTCTTTCTCACACTGGTATTTCTCTCTCTCTCTCCCCCACCCTCCACTTCTTTATCTATTCATCTATTGATGGACACTGTGACATTATTTTCTAATGTGTTTGATGGAATGAAAATGTAGTGATTTGATATCTACTTTAACCAATTTTCTAAGAATCATAAGCTAGCTCCTCCTTAAAGATCTAAAATGCTATGTAGTCCCTTTTTCTTCTTGAATTACTAATTCTATTCTACTTCCCTCACAAGGTTGTGCTAATGAAATCTAGTTTTACACTTGAATGTCTTTTATTGAGCAACCAATAAAATAAAATTTGTGCTTGTAAATTTAAATGTTTAAAAATTCCTGGGACCAAAAGGAAGTTTTAAAAAAATACATTACACATGTGGAAAGGCAATTTGTTAAATGTGTTAAAAGGCTGTCTTTTACTCTAACTACATAAATATATCTATAGATGAGTGTTACTTTGTAGAATGAATGAAATATGAGCACCATCAATTTTTTCTTATTTTTTATTTTTACAGAAGAAAGTGCTGAGAATTATTATTTTTTTATTGTTTTATTGCTTAAAGTATT
>NW_005329451.1:0-427 GCF_000412655.1 Myotis brandtii | reverse complement strand
GTTTGGACACAGTCACTGCATGACCTGCTGACAGAGGACTTGAATCCCAGCTGGTGGAGGGGGCTGGGTATCCTGCACCAACACTTATGCTCACACACCTGCTTGCTGACAGAGGGATACTCTCTTCTGCTCATATAAAAGAACCATAGCACTGCTGACATCTGCTTTTCTAGATCCTCTGTGAGAGATAAACTGGCGAAAAGGGGGAAAAAGTAGAGTTGAGTTTGGGGCATACAGAATAACAGAAAGGGATTAAGTGTTAGCCTTTCTGGAGAAGTGAGACTCATATTCAGAAAGAGGGAACTCCTGCCAGATCACATTGCAATGAAAGAAGGCATCAGGACGGTTTAACACACAACTGAAAGCAGGTCAGCCAGTAGGTCAGAAGGTTGGACTTAATGAGTCAATAAAAGGCTCCACTTAATTA
>NW_005329450.1:0-393 GCF_000412655.1 Myotis brandtii | reverse complement strand
TTATTTTTATTCAGAACTTTCTTGAAACCATGATATTCCCTTGGTATTTGCAGTTTACTCATTTAAAGTTCTGACTCTTTTCAAGTGATTTTCTGATGCCAAAGGCCATTCCAAATAGTTTTGTATTTAATTGGAATCAATATACAGCGTTTTTTTTTAAATATACAGCTTCTTAAAAAGAGCTACTTTGAATGCTAATATTTGTTCTGCATTTTCTTGATTTCTGATAGAGTTCTTATAAAATTCATATGTATCTTCTATTAAAAGTATATGTATATGTAAAATAATTCATAATGTGTGTTCAATTGTGATGTATCTCATTTCACTAACATGTATCCTTCTAAGTAATATCATGCCTTCTACAAAGAATAGCTATTGACTACCTGAAAAAAA
>NW_005329449.1:0-446 GCF_000412655.1 Myotis brandtii | reverse complement strand
GTAATACCTTAATCAATGAAGAAAAATAAAATAAAAATAAAAAGGCTATATACTGTATGATTCTAACTACATGACCTTCTAGGAAAGGCAAAAGTATGGAGAGAGTAAAAATTCAGTGGTTGCCAGGGAAGAAGGGTGGGAGGCAGAGAGATGAATGGGCAGAGCACCTCTGATTTTTAGAGCAGTAAGACTACTCTGTATGATACTACAGTGGTGGTAACATGTCATTATACATGTACCACACCAAGCAAGAACCCTTATGTAAACTGTGGAATTTGGGTGGTGATGTATCAATGTAGGTTTATTGGTTATAACAAATGTACCACCCTGGTGCAGGGATGTGAATATTGGAGGAGCCTGTGGGTATGGGGGCGGGGGCAGGAGGGGGAGGATTATGGCAAGTCTGTATTTTCTGCTCAGTTTTGCTATAAACCAAAAACTGCCTT
>NW_005329448.1:0-273 GCF_000412655.1 Myotis brandtii | reverse complement strand
GCCTGCGGCCCCTCCCCCCCACCGGCCAACCTCCCACGGTGCCTACCCCTGCCGGCCGATCCCCCCAATAGGCCCCAATTGGGGGGCCGGCCAGCCAACCTCCTGGGGTCCCACCTCCGCTGGCCAGCCCCCAATAGGCCTCGAATGCCGGCCAGGTCGAGGGACCCCACCCGTGCACGAATTTGTGCACTGGGCCTCTATTTTATAATAATTGGCCTCATTTTCTTTTTAAAAACTTTTTTTTTTTTATTGATTTCACAGAGGAAGGGAGAG
>NW_005329447.1:0-284 GCF_000412655.1 Myotis brandtii | reverse complement strand
GCAGTTGGGGGCAAGCAGGCCAGCAGGGAGGGCAGTTAAGGGTTATTAGACCAGAAGGGGGGGAAGTTGGGGGTTTTCAGGCAGGCAGGTGAGCGATAAGGAGCCAGCGGTCCCAGATTGCGAGAGTGATGCCAGTTTAACCAGCAGTCGGACATCCCCCAAAGGGTCCCAGATTGGAGAGGGTGCAGGCTGAGCTGAGGGACACCCCTCCTGCATGAATTTCATGCACCAGGCCACTAGTGTTGACATATATGCCATTTGATATGTATGCTATTTTGTTGTAT
>NW_005329446.1:0-1259 GCF_000412655.1 Myotis brandtii | reverse complement strand
TCCTAGAGCCTGGGAAGGAGCCAGTGCTGGGAGTAATCAACAGGGTCACGTAAAACAAGGATGGAGGCAAGACAGTGACTACTCGGAGAGGCCACTGGCAGCCATTGATGTCCAGGGCAGCAGGACAGTGTGACTCCCCCGAAACATGCTCAGAGCGTCTTGTGCCTCAGGCCCAAGTGGGTGTAGAGAAGCAGCTGTGACATCAGCTGGTACAAGCTGAGCTGCTTGGCTTGAGGTTCAGAGGATAAAGGGGCCAGAACTCCACTGTCCATGACCTTACCATCCCACAGAGACCTCCATGGCAAAGCCCGCACTGCAGCCTGGGAGCAGCGAGTGAAGTGCTGCTGTGCCTTCTCCCAGCCAGGCTGCCTGAGCCCCTCCGCACACACCCCCCCTCACCCCTGGGGGCAGGGCGGGGCCCACGCTGAGGCTCCAGGACTGTGTGGCTGGGTAGGGCGGGGGCAGGAGGGAAAGGAGGCAGCCCCTTCCCAGGGCAGCAGCTGACGGGCCCCCTCGTCCCCCTCGTCGGCCGCCAGGTGGACCAGCGGGTGCTCCAGGACCTCCTCTCAGAGAAGCTGCCCAGGCTGATGGCCCACCTGGGGCAGCTCCGTGTGGACCTCTCCTTCATCACCTTCAACTGGTTCCTCGTGGTCTTTGCCGACAGTCTCATCAGCAATATCCTCTTCCAGGTCTGGGACGCCTTCCTGTACGAAGGCACCAAGGTAGAGTGAGCAAGGGGCCCTGGGCAGGACCATCACCCCTGGGTCTCAATTCTGCCCCTGGAAAATGGGCGGACAGTGACCCTCTCAGGCTGAGAACATCTGCTGGGAGCCTGGCTTTGTAAATTATGTGCTTTGCACACATGAGAGGGAGCGGTTCTGCTTCCCAAGATGCTTCCTAAAGCTGGAGGTTCCTTTCCCGGAGAGGAAGCCTGAGCACGACCCAGGAGGCACATCCCTATTCTGTCCGTGGCCACTCCCGTCACCTGGGCCCCTCCTCGCTCCCATGGACCAAGCCCTGGATTGGGAGGTTGGCACTGGGTCTGGTCCCGGCTCTTGGGCAATCCTGGGCAGGCCCTCCCCCACCATCCGCCCATTTCCACACGGTGGTTGATGACATACGCACTGCACAGTTCACAGAACCCTGGGATTTGCCATTTCATCAGTTCCTGCTAGTGCCCCATGGAAAGACAGTGTTACCCCCATCAGGGTAGAGCCAGGACTCAGCCCCAATCCCCAAAGTCCAAGCTCCCCTCCCCC
>NW_005329445.1:0-471 GCF_000412655.1 Myotis brandtii | reverse complement strand
AATATTTATATTTTTGTATTGAGTTTCATATCTGCATAAATTTTAAATATCAACCCCTTATTAGTTGTATCATTGTGATTATATTCTTCATTCAGTCATTTGGCTTTTCATTTTGTTGCAGGGTTTACGCATTTAAAAAATATTTATTGAACCCTTTCCATAGGTCAGGCAGTGTGCCGAACACAAGGATTCCTTTAATGGAGCTTACCATTTAGTGGGGAACAGGGGAGCAGGAAGGCAGATATTAAACTACTTATTTTACAGATAATGGTCTAATGAAAATTATGTCAAATTCTATAAAGGAGAGATATAAGGTGCCATGAAAACCGAAGGGGGCCTACATCTAGATTGGGGAAAGAAATAGAAAAGGCTTTCTTTAAAATAATATAATTTATGGAGTAACATAATAATAGTAATAGCAGCAGCATCTAATGTTTATTGAGTGCTTACTATATGCCAGGTACTGTTCTA
>NW_005329444.1:0-204 GCF_000412655.1 Myotis brandtii | reverse complement strand
GCACACACCAAACAAGTCAGTCCAAGACTAATGACGCAGCTATTGGCTGCTAAAATACTCGCTGCTGGTATTAGTGGAAGAAATGGTGCACCTGCACGTAAGGGAAATGAATGCAACATGATTATAGTCATCGGTCATTAGCGAACGTTGTAGCTCATTATTAATTGCGTATAACAGGATATTGTAAAAATTAAGTTACGAAAT
>NW_005329443.1:0-203 GCF_000412655.1 Myotis brandtii | reverse complement strand
GTCACACATCTGCATGCATCTGATCCTGGGCTCCCTCTGACCTAACGCTTCTACCCAATATAAGCAGTGGCTTATGGGGGCTGGGGGAGCCGAGCAGATTTCTGTGGATGACCTGCTGCTCTCCCATGCTGTTGGCAATATTGGAAAATAAAAATGCTCATATGAAATTCAACCCTGTCTCTACTTAATTGGCTCAAGTAGTG
>NW_005329442.1:0-201 GCF_000412655.1 Myotis brandtii | reverse complement strand
GGGGATGGGCCTACAACCACGATACTTGCCCTTGACCGGAATCGAATCTGGGACCCCTTGGTCAGCAGGCCAACGCTCTATATAAAAAAATATTATACAGAGTTACAACAGCAGACTAGAGGATCGCAATTCCTCCCAGCCTCACCATGTACCTGGTGACTATCCTGAGCCAAATGGGATAGGGCTACAACATTTAAATAT
>NW_005329441.1:0-313 GCF_000412655.1 Myotis brandtii | reverse complement strand
GCTGAAAATTTATTTCCCTTTGCTCCTTCGGTGATGACATGTTTCCTTGATTTTTGTGTGTTTCTTATAGCCTTTTGTTGATGTCTCCACTATGAAAAAATTTTTTAAAATTGATTTCAGAGGGGTTGGGAGAGGGAGAGAGAGATAGAAACCACAATGATGAGCCCTAGCTAGTTTAACTCAGTGGATAGCATTGGCCTGCGGACTGAAGGGTCCCAGGTTCGATTCCATTCAAGGGCACTTGCCCAGTTATGGGCTCGATCCCCAATAGGGGATGTGCAGAAGTCAGCCGATCAATGATTCTCTCTCATCA
>NW_005329440.1:0-809 GCF_000412655.1 Myotis brandtii | reverse complement strand
TTTTCCTTCACAAATGCCACTATTTTTGTTATTCTGTACAGCACAATAGAACATTGCCACATCCATGCACTGGTAGCACCATCTTCAATTAGCAGCAACCAGTTTCCTAGTGGCTTTGTCAAGAAGACCCCACGCCATAGCCACCGACAAATGCTCTCTTCCTTGTTGCTGACAAGTAAAGTCGTCCTTCAGCCTCTTCCTCGTGCTCTCTTTTACCCTCCCAGCCCTTCTATGAAACGAATCAAGGCACTTTTTCAATCAACCTTCTGCATCAACGTAGCCTCCCTCTGCAAATGATTTTCTTAGTAATTCGCTGACTCTCTTGGGTTCACTTTAGTTTCTAGGTAATTGGCCAGTAGTTCAACTCTCCTGCTAGAGAAAGTGCTGAAAACTGATGAGGGAAGAAAACTTTCATTAGAGATAAGCTGTCAATGGCTTTTATAAGCAGTGATAAAACACGAAGAATCCGCAGGCACAACAGATGATCCTGGTAGTGTTAGGAACAGGAATGGGCCCCTCGGGCTTCTGTGGACTAGCCTTCTCTGGAGTTCTCTCTCTTCTTTAGTCGTCCTTATTTGGCTATGGGTTTAGGATGTTTCAGTTCATGGGCCAAAGGGGACCATCTAGTCAAGGTACATTAATCATCAAGTCTTTAGTTGATTTTAAGTACTTATTAGAATTTAAAACATTCTCAAGTGTGTGATCTTATTGGATCTTCCCAACAATACTGTGAAGTAAAGAAGGCAGCTATTATGTATTCACCTTATTTTGAAGATTAGAAAACCACAATGTGTAGGAATTAGATGTGG
>NW_005329439.1:0-211 GCF_000412655.1 Myotis brandtii | reverse complement strand
CTTTCCCCCCCATTGACCTCTCCCCAGCCACCCCCACCCTCCAGCACAAGCCCTCACCTACCTACTGTCTGTGTCCATGGGTTATGCTCATATGCATGCATACAAGTCCTTTGGTTGATCTCTTACCCCCTCACTCGCCCCTGCCTTCCCTCATAGGTTGTATAGTCTGTTCGGTGCTTCTATGTCTCTGGTTCTATTTTTGTTCATCAGT
>NW_005329438.1:0-236 GCF_000412655.1 Myotis brandtii | reverse complement strand
AAATTAAATTTTTAAAATTTATCTTAGTTGTTGAAAGTACAAATGTTCCCCTTTTTCCCCATTTACCCCCATATCCCACACCTTCCCCCCACCAGGCCTACCACACTGTTGTATGTGTCCATGGGTTATGCATATATGCATATGAATTCTTTGGTTAATCTCTTGCCACCTTCCCTCCCGCCTTCCCTCCAAGATTCCTGTCTGTTCCATGCTTTCATGTCCCTTGATCTATTTTG
>NW_005329437.1:0-774 GCF_000412655.1 Myotis brandtii | reverse complement strand
TTATGAACCAGATAAGATGTTAATAATCTTTTATGGTATAAAGAGCAGTGGGAAAGTTTAAATGCATTAGCAACCTCCAGAATGATATATAGGCACCTGGTAACAATAGGTCCTCAGGGAATGGTGACTGGGGTGACTGAAAGTTATTGCATTTGTGACATTTACAGATGTTGGACCCAGGATATAGGGTTTTATAGAGATAAAACCAAGTTAAAGACTACATAATTGGGATGGACTTGCGTCCAATATGACTGATGTTCTTATATACAGGGGAAATTTAGAGACAGATACACAAGTAAGGAGAACACCATGTGAAGATGAAGCCAGAGATAAGGGTGCTGTGTCTACAAGTCAAGGAATGCCAAGGATTTCCAGCCAACCCCAGGAGCTAGGGGAGAAGCATGGAACAGATTTCCCCCCCAGCTCTCAGGAGGAGCCAACTCTACTGACACATTGGCCTTGGACTTCTAGCATCTAAAACTATGAGACTATAAATTTCTGTTGCTTAAGCCCACCCCGTATGTGGTACTTGTTACAGTAGCACTAGCAAACAACCTGTGTACAGTGATCTGGGAGGTGGCATCTTTAGCAGAAGGCCAGACTTGTGTTCACGTTTCAGATCTGCTGTATACTAGCTGTGCTACCTCAAGCAACTTAACTTCAAAAAGCATATTCCTTGCAATATTAGTGGCCTGACCAGCATTATTCTTTACATCCTTCTGCTTTAAAAAAAATGTATTTTTTTTATTGATTTCAGAGAGAAAGGGAAAGGAA
>NW_005329436.1:0-423 GCF_000412655.1 Myotis brandtii | reverse complement strand
TTAAAAAATATAGGCCAAGTCAAAACAATAAACATAAACATAGCTTCCTTAGGATGAATTTGATACTGTTGGTGCCTTTTCATAACCCCTCAGTGCACTCTGAAGGGCACCTAGAGAATGGAGTCCCTCATCTCTTTCTGTCGCCTAAATGAGGGAGTACTCTTGGCTCTTAAACTGGGCAGGGCAGAAGTGATTAGCTGTTATAGCCCCGGGAGCACTCCTCAACCACTGAGGGATGGACATTGATGACACACACCCCACTTGTCTGCTCAAGGTGGCCATTCTGAGAAGTGCTCTCAGAGGGTCCCCAATTGGACCTAACCCCACTTGCCCATAATGGTAACCTACTTATTATTGCACTCTTCATTGCTTCCTTTCCTGTCTCACTTCTCACACCCCCACCAAGCCTCCTGGAATCACTTC
>NW_005329435.1:0-224 GCF_000412655.1 Myotis brandtii | reverse complement strand
ATTTTTTTTAAGCCTCATCCAAAGATATGTTTTTATTCATTGAGAGAGAGGAAGGAAGAGAGACAATATTGATTGGTTACCTCCCGTGTGTGTCCCAACCAGTGATCAAACCCACAACCTAGGTTTGTGCCCTGACCAGGAATTGAACCCACAACCTTACGGTGTACCAAACAACTCTCCAACCAACTGAGCCACCTGGCCAGGGTCCCATGGCTTTTATTTGT
>NW_005329434.1:0-823 GCF_000412655.1 Myotis brandtii | reverse complement strand
CATACACACAAATTCAAATCAAGCCTTTGTTAAATGGTTTTTCTCAATATCGTGCAATTCTAGTTCACTCCCTTTATCACAGCCATACATCACGTTCATCAATAAATCCTAATTTTTAAAGTGCCACACAGCTTTGAGAAGTAAAATAAATAAAAAACAAACAAACAAACAACAACACCAAAAAAGAAACAACTTCACAATTTGGAATGCTCTGCTTTCTTTATTTCCACAGTGGCTTTTCTTAACTGGAAGTTAACAGGTAGTCTGAGACCCCCTGGTTCTCCCCAAATACTACATGTTACCCTTGCACTTCCATGTGGCCTGTTTGTCTCCTCTCCCTCCAAAGACACACTTAAAATGACTAGGCAGGGCCAGGAATGTCCCTCTCTTATCTCTCTGGCATTTTTCTCCCTTGCCCCTACAGAGTAGAACCTTAAGTTCACTGTTGTGAGCATGAATGAAAGAACTGAGACCATTATTTTTTTTCAAATTAAATAAATACCTGATAATCACCACCCAAAAGAACAACTAGGACTTTAGCAACAACCTTTGTCTAATAATATTGTTTACCATCATCCCACTGTCATTCTCCCCAACCCAAGTGCCCATCATCCTGAGTCTCATGTTCATCTTTCCCTGAAATCTATTTGTATAAATTTTTATTGTATATAGAGAGTTTGGGATTGTGTTTAAGTTTTGAGTTTTATCATGCAGTATCTAATCTCTCAGAACTTTTTTCACTTATTACATTGCTAATATTCATTCATTTCAGCTACTGTATCATATTCCAGTGTGACTTCACTTCCCTTTCATACTTGTTTTT
>NW_005329433.1:0-287 GCF_000412655.1 Myotis brandtii | reverse complement strand
AATGACAAGTGCTGGTGAGGATGTGGAGAAAAGGAAAAACTAGTATACTGTTGGTGGAAATGCAGACTGGTGCAGCCACTATGGAAAACAGTATGGAGTTTCCTCAAAATTTAAAAATGGAACTGCTATTCGACCCAGTGATCCCACTTCTAGGAAAATATCCTAAGCAACCCAAAACATTAATCTGAAAGAGTCTATGCAGCACTATGTTCGTAGCAGTGCTATTTACAATTGCTAACATCTGAAAATAGTCCAAGTACCCATCAGTAGATGAATGGATAAAAAAA
>NW_005329432.1:0-290 GCF_000412655.1 Myotis brandtii | reverse complement strand
GTGGAAGTCCTTCCCCTTGAGTTGGACTTGCCCACCTTGCCCCCCAATGTTTCCAAATTATTATTTCTTGTCTTGTCTCTTTCATTTGCGTGTGGCCCTCTTCCAGATCCTGAACCCTGAACCATGCGGGACATGGGGGAAAACATACAGCTTTACTCAATTTGACGTTCTGATCCATGATTCTCTGTCTCTGGTTCTGTTTTTGTTCATCAGTTTATGTTGTTCATTATTTCCATAAATGAGTGAGATCATATGATATTTATCTTCCTCCGACTGGCTTATTTCACTTA
>NW_005329431.1:0-266 GCF_000412655.1 Myotis brandtii | reverse complement strand
TCTTGGTTAAAACACAGAGTCGAGCCCTAGCCGATTGGCTCAGGGGATAGAGCGCAGGCCTGCAGACCGAAGGGTCCCAGGTTCGATTCTGGTCAGGGCACGTACCTCAGTTGCAGGCTTGATGGAATCCCCGGCCCTGGTTGGGGCGTGTGGGAGGCAACCAATCAATGTGTCTTTCTCACATCGAAGTTTCTCATTCTCTCTGTGTCCCACACACAGAATCCAGACGACACACAGCTGTGACCGGGCAGGTCACAGACACTCCG
>NW_005329430.1:0-821 GCF_000412655.1 Myotis brandtii | reverse complement strand
TTTATTAACTACTGTGTTATTTTTTCCATACAAACCATTGTAAACCTACTTTTGCCTCACCCTGTATTCATCCAGGTAGAAGAACATGTTTTATTTAACAACCTGTCAGCTTCATTTATACCTCTTAAGTATAATGGCAAAAGAATGTGCAGGCCTGCGTTTGTACACTTGCTGGGGGCCCCTACCCCCCTCTCTCCCATGCCTTCCTGTTTCTGTCCACCCTGCACATCACTGTCGGAGGCAGCGTTTATGAACTGCGCTTTTCCTGCATCACCCCCTGCTCAGAACTCACCATGGATCCCCGAGTTCTGCCCAGTTCATTATTGAACACCACCTATGTCAGGTATGGTGCCACAAGTATCTCATTCAAGTGCACTGAGATTCAGAAAGTTGCTCACAGTTGCAGGAGAGGAGGTGACAGTGCCAGGATTTAGACCAGGCCTTCCTGGTCCCACAGGTGGTAAGCTTTGCATCGCATACCTGTCCCAGCCTATCATCCCGGCCTTCTCCTCCAACTGTTCCCCTAATGCAGGGGTTGCAAACACAGTTGTCTGCAGGGGCCAGTGGAGCGATGCCAATAAGTAAAGTGACCTCAGTATCGGGGGAGTAGTA
The DNA here is from genome assembly GCF_000412655.1 of Myotis brandtii. Lineage (NCBI taxonomy): Eukaryota > Metazoa > Chordata > Mammalia > Chiroptera > Vespertilionidae > Myotis > Myotis brandtii. Next base: position 209 of record NW_005329430.1, on the reverse strand, counting down.
GGGGCTCTGGCAGGTCCAGCCCGTTTTGGGCCAGGCTGGCTGACAAGGAATGTTCTAGAAATTTTTAATTGTTTCACACTGTGAGCCAAGTGCAACACATCTGGGGGCCATATATGGTCCATGGAAGGCCAGCTTGCACCCCCTGTCCTGTGTGAAGCATTCAGTCCGGTGGGACACATCTTGTCACTGGCCCAGAGACACAGCCCGCC
>NW_005329429.1:0-804 GCF_000412655.1 Myotis brandtii | reverse complement strand
CCGGTGCTGGCGGGCCGGGAGCCTCGGAGACCATTGGTGTCTGTGCTTGGACCTGGTTGAAGGCAGCTCGGGGCTCGGGCAGGTCCACACAGCCTCCCTAGGAGTGCAAGGGAAACGGGCAGAGGAGAGGGTATGGAGCCGCCACGTGGCTCTGACGCTGTGTGATGGCTGCACTGGGGTTAGTGGCTTGTGAGAGTGGCTCGAAGTCTAGCAGCCAGTTGTCAGCAGGAACCCAGGCAGTGCCACTCGTGGTGCCCCTTCTCCGCAGCCTCGCTGAGGAGGTGCATGGGGGACCGCGGAGGCGGGGGAAGCTGCGGGGGCAGACACAGCCGTCTCCCCTGCCGAGTGGGAGGAGGAGGGCTCTGGGCGGTGGTCGGTCACTGTGTCGTTTTGTGACGTGGACACGGAGAGAGCAGGCACTGGGCCGCGTGGCTGCGCCGGGGCTGGCAGGACCCTGTGACCTCGGGGTCAGCTCTGTCCTCATGGAAGCAGCACCAACCCTGCCTCGCCCTTAGGGTCGACCAGGAGGGGAAGAGCTACACCGGAGTCCTCTGCGGCCTGGGGTGGAACCCGACCACCGGGGCGCCCATCCTGCCCGAGCACGACATGGAGCTGGCCTTCGACGTGCAGTTCAGCGTGGAGGACGTGGTCGAGGTGAGGCTGCCTCCTGTTGCCCCCCCCTCCTCCCAGCAGCGGTCTGCGCTCCTGTTCTGCTTGGACGCCTGACAGTGCACAGCAGGGGCTCGCTCAGGGCTGTGGGATGCGGGTGTTGTAATGTACCACGCGAATCACAGAAGGACGCCT
>NW_005329428.1:0-282 GCF_000412655.1 Myotis brandtii | reverse complement strand
GTTGAAGAGGTAGATAGTTTGGGGTGTAGAGACACCACCCTGATCTCTTCTAAGCCAGCTACCAGCTGCGGGAATGCAAACCTGGAGAACCAGAGTCCTTCTGAGTCATTGGAAAGCACCCAGGGAATGCTGGGGCCATGTGGGTCTTCTTCACAAGGCACACGCTATATGCTATGTGACATGCTATGTGCTTGCGGCCAGCACCTGGGGCAGGGGGCGGAGGAGTTTGGGGGCCAAGGCATTCGGCATCCATCACGCCCTGGGGCTCACATCTTCCTTGAT
>NW_005329427.1:0-359 GCF_000412655.1 Myotis brandtii | reverse complement strand
GGAAGTGGCTGTGTGTCAGATCTGGTCGACTTCTCATTTGGGTCCTTCCTGTCACCAGGTCCCTGATGGTCGCTCTGCGGGTTGACAACAGAAACATAGGGATTCCAGTCCCCTCACTGAGAGGGATGCCCCCCATCCTCCACGCAGTGCTGAGTGGGGAACACGGAGTCCAGGCTCTAAACCTCACCTGAAGGTGATCAGCCACTCGCTCTGCCCCAGGAGGAGCCCCTCATGGTCAGTTAGCCTCTTGCCTCTCACTGACATGGCTGCACATGGAGGTGTAGGGTAAGACCCTGCAGGCGCGCCTCTCCATGTGCCCCAAATGGAGGCAGGAAGCCCTGTGGGGCCCTGTTCCCTGC
>NW_005329426.1:0-240 GCF_000412655.1 Myotis brandtii | reverse complement strand
CCCAGAAGTTAATTACCAGCATGGAATTTTCTGGTAAACTCAGAGGAGGTAATCTGCCATGTGGGCCCTAATGGGGAAGAAGAGGCAATCTGCATAATAAAGACCCCTGCTTCTCCCTTTCTCCAGGACCTAGTCTAAAGTAATCCTTCCTTTTCTTTTGTTAACTGCTTGCTTGCCCCATATTTCTGTCTATAAAGAGCTTCCAGAGAGCAGGGTAACGATTAAAAAACCAGCTCTGAG
>NW_005329425.1:0-345 GCF_000412655.1 Myotis brandtii | reverse complement strand
TCAGCCCAGCCTGCACCCTCTCCAATATGGAACCCCTTGGGGAATATCCGGGACTGCTGGCTCCTAACCACTCACCTGCCTGCCTAATTGCCCCTAACCGTTTCTGCCCACCAGTCTGATCACCCTCTAACCGCTCCCCTACCAGCCTGCTTGACACCTAACTGCTCCCCTGTAGGCCTGGTCCCCCCAAACTGCCCTCTCCTGCTGGCCTGGTCACCACCAATTGCCCTCCCCTGCTAGCCCAATCACCCCCAACTTCCTTCCCTTGCAGGCCTGGTCACCCCCAACTACCTTCCCCTACAGACCTGCCCCCCCCACTGCCCTCCCATGTTGGCCATCTTGTGA
>NW_005329424.1:0-565 GCF_000412655.1 Myotis brandtii | reverse complement strand
CCGTGGCCACCGGCAGCTCCTTTCCTGGCAGCGCCTCTCAGAGTCGGTCATGCACAGCCTGGACTCCGAGGACCTGACCGTGAGCGTGGGAGGGAGCCCCTGGAGCGAGGTGGCCACTTCCTGCCCGGCTCTGCTGCCTCCCGGAGGCCCCCCAAGGAAAGAGCCCCCACCAGATGGCAAAAGGCATCGCCCTCTCAGCCACCACCCAGGCGATCGGGTGATTGGCTCAGGTGCCAAATTGCCTCCGGCCTTATAGGTGCGTGTGAGTGGCACCTCTGTAGACGGCGTCTTCGTGACCCGGCCTGCACTGCTAACCATGTGAAAGGCTTTCCTCCCCATTGTGTCAGGTGACTGCCACGCAGCCCTGGAGGTGAGCAGGTGTGTGTCCCTCCTTTCGCCCGCGGGAAGCTGAGCATCGGGAGGGTTGCCTGAGCCGCCTGAGTGATGCTAGTTTGGAAAGAGCTTATCCTTTGGAGTTGGGACTGAAAGTCAAAGTCCACTTGTGCCAATTACATAACTTGACTAAGCGTTGATTTCCCAACTGTACAACAGGACAGCAAGTTCA
>NW_005329423.1:0-1043 GCF_000412655.1 Myotis brandtii | reverse complement strand
CTGCAAGGATGCAGAGGAAGAAGATCTGGAAGACTTATAGTGAAAGTGGCATTTCAACTAGATCTGAAAACTTTAGTTTTTAAGCTAGAGAATAGGAGTAAAGACATTCTGGGCAAAGCAAATCAGTCAGCAGGTGATAAATTGTGCTCTGGTAACAACCCCAAAATCATAGTGGCTCACGACACTGCATCCATCATGGTTTGGCTGCAGCTCTGGCTGGGGCATGCCAGTGTTGTGGCCCAAAGAAAAGAGCAATAGTTAGACCATGTGATCCCTCTTAAAGCTTCTCAGAAAAGGCAATTGTCAGTTTCACTTGCATCTCACTAGCCAAAGAAAATCATATGACCAAGCCTGGTGTTAATAGCATGAGGAAGGCTAATCCTCCAAATGAAGTGGCACCATAAACCGCAGGGAGGGGAAGCAAATATTGAAAACAATAATGCAATATACAGTAAGAGAACAGTGAGTGCAAAGCTAAAAACAGACAAACAAAAAAAAACGAAGAGCTAATGGTCCTAGCTGACTGACTGGGGTTGCCTAGAGGAAGCGAGTGGGAGATAAAGCCAGAATTATGCATGATGCCCATAACAAGCTACAGAAATTCCTCTCAAAAGATTCAAATTGAGCCACCTCTTAAATCAAATCCTCAAGAAATGTTCACTTTTTCTTGTGCTTGTAGAAACAATCTTTGGAGCAGACACTGCAAGATACCAAAGCTCGTTATCACAGCCAGCTGGCCACCCTCCAGGCACTGCTGAACTCCATAGAGGCCCAACTGATGCAGGTTCGGGCTGATGCAGAACGCCAGAACAAGGAGTACAATGAGCTCCTTGACATGAAGATCCGGCTCGAGCAGGAAATTGCTACTTACCGGCGCCTCCTGGAAGGAGAAGATCTGTAAGGACCTTATTAGAATCCAGGGATATGTCTACACGATGTGCTATGTTAATGTCCACACGTTAAGCCCTGTCGCTCATACCCCAGCATCAATGCAATGCCTATCACAAAATCAGTTACACACACACACACACACACACACACAC
>NW_005329422.1:0-1144 GCF_000412655.1 Myotis brandtii | reverse complement strand
AAGTCCAAGATCAAGACCCCAACAGATTCAGTGTCTGCTCTAGTCCACTCTGCCTTCCCACTGCCCAAGCCAAAGATGGTTTTCTTAAATCAGTGCACAACTCCATCCTACATCTCCTGGGTCTGACATGAGGCTGTCCAATTTCCAAGTCCGTACTACTGGAGAAATACCTGGACGAGGAATGGAGAAGGAAAAATGAGAGAGAGGAAGGGAGAGGGACAGAAAGAGAGAGAAACATTGATGTGAGAGATTTCCTGGCTGCAATCACAGCGATGTGACATAAGAGACACAAGAGAGCCGAAGCATAAGTGGGACTTGACCAACCATTTCTGGCTCTGAAGATGGAGAAAGAGGACCATGAATGAATTAATGTGGCTGGGTTCTAGAAACTGAAATGGCCATCAGCTGACAGCCAGCAAGGAAAAGGTGACTTCAGTCCTGCAACCACAAGGAACTGAATTGGGCTAACAATCCAAATGAGCAAGGAAATGGATTCTCCCCTACAGCCTCCTGAAGGAAATGCAGCCCTGTTGACACCTAGAGTTTAGCTCAAGGAGATCTATTTTGGACATCTGACCTACTGATCTTGAGATAATAAATTGTGTTGTTTCAGATCAGGAAAAAACAACAACAAAATGATATAGTAACAAAAAAAAGAGACAAAGTCTCTGTCCTCATAGACTTTAGTCCGGTAGGAGAAGTAGACAATTTAAACCAATAAATTAATACACATGCAATAAGTCAATTGATGATAAGGTGGGCAGAAAAGAGCTAATGCAGCAGACCTGATATGGTGCCCCTCTTTCCCATGGGTGACCCTTGGCTGGCCCTGGCCACTTAGCCTTTGGAGAATTCCCTGTGTTACTAATTGGTCAGGATATTTCAATGCCTGTGGCACTGAACCATACTTCTTGCTTGTCTTTCCAATCTATGAAAACAGTATGATATATGGTGGACACCTGTTTTCCTTCTGGGTCCGAAGTTTTTCGGTAATCATGCCTGGCTGGTATGTGCCTACGTGAGCAGCCCTCTACGTAGGCCTGGACTTTGAGACTCAAGCTGACTCCCCTGGGCAGAACCACCTATGTGTTGTTGCAGTTTGTTGCTAGATCAGTATGGTCTGTGTGACCCCTAAGGGAGAGGC
>NW_005329421.1:0-204 GCF_000412655.1 Myotis brandtii | reverse complement strand
TCTCTGAGCTATGAAAGGACGGCTGAGCTGAAGAAGTTTAATTTCTAGAATGAGAATTTAGACACGCTCAGAAACCCCAGGCCTGGTTTCTGAGAGAGCAGCCTGTGCCAGCTGTGTGGCCTGACCCACACTTGATACTATCAGGAGGGTATGTTTCACGGAAACCATGAAGAAGTAAAAATAGGCTCACAAACTCTGGTGGCA
>NW_005329420.1:0-463 GCF_000412655.1 Myotis brandtii | reverse complement strand
CCCAAAAGGAGATCTAATTGGTAAATTTCTCAAGTCCAGCTTTAGGCAACAGCTTTAGGCTGACATGGTGCTCCTACCTATACCCCCCACTTTTCTCCCACACATGGTTTGGGTACATTTTGGTACTCCTCTCTCTCCTGTCTTCCAGTTTATTATTTTATTGCACAGGATCCTTGATAATCTTTTCTTCTTCATTCCTTTGCCTTTCAGGCGTAGTCTCTCTCTACTTTATCTTGTAAAGTCACCCCTCCATACCCCCAAATCCAGGGACCCAGTTGGCAAAAGCAGACATTTCTTTGCAACACTGTTTTTCAAATGGTGGCTAGCAACCTATAAATGGTTTTATGAAATCAATTTCATGGGTTGCAATAAACATAAAAAATAAAACAAAAAAATTGGAGAACACCATAGTGCATCATACACATTGTGAACTTTATTTTAGAATATATATGCTGATACGTAT
>NW_005329419.1:0-838 GCF_000412655.1 Myotis brandtii | reverse complement strand
AAAAATTGTACACCTATGGATGAGGACAGTGGGGTGGTAAGGTCAGAGGGTGGGGTCGGAACTGGGTGGAGGGGAGCTATGGGGGAAAAGAGGAACCACTGTAATAATCTGAAAAATAAAGATAAAAAAAATAAATGAAGCAGTGCGTTACTTCTTCATGGCATGCTGCCCTGTTTCCAGTTAGGGAGGGTAAACAATTTACATATTCTCCTTGGAAACCTAAATGGAAAAAAGGATTGGGGAACCTCCACCAAGGCTGCAAAACAATTGTTGACCTCCTTCCTGTGACATTTTGTATGTCCTCAACCTTGAAAGGAATAGTATAAGTAGGTAAAAAATTGCATACGGAATGATATAAAAGTTTGAAGAAGTCTAAATGTAGGCATCCTTTTGCTTATTTAAGTGACATCAGCACTTTCTGAAGTGGTTACACTAAGACTGAAACAGAGATTACCACTTAAACCGAACCAGTTGGCTTTCCTGACTATACTTCTGAATGGAGTGAACAAAAGTGCCCCTAGATTGTGATATGTATTTTATTGGAGAACTACTCATGCCCTTTCTCTCCAACTATTGGACATTTAATGTACCACAAAGGGTATGATCGCCCAAACTATGAGTTATCTTGAATCCTCAGTATTTTTATTAGTGAATATAAACAAACATCATGAATGGGAAAGGTTTTTAAAAACGCACCTCTTGGACTGTTGAGTGTATAGTTATCAACAAGCCTTCCAACTTCAATTTTAAAAATTACCCCAATAATGTGTGGTTTTTATTGAAATAGTGTATGTGAAATTGATTGAAAATTTTGGAAGCTGGGAACTCAACTTTTTAA
>NW_005329418.1:0-316 GCF_000412655.1 Myotis brandtii | reverse complement strand
ATCATTGATGTTTCTCTCTCTCTCTTTCCCTCTCCCTCTCTGAAATTAATAAAAAAATATTTTTTGAAAAAAGGCTAACTAGAAAGTGGTACAAAGGACAACGGAAGGAAGTATGATTGATGGTGAGATACCAAGATGAGTCTCGAGGAGACTAGAATGGTTAGGAGTGAACCTGACCAATGTTTTACGGGTAAAATCCACCAGTGGCTGATTGGAGTGGAAGACAAGTCTAGGATGAGAGCTGGGTTCCATCTTGGGTGACTGGCTCACGGTGACCCATCTCAACCCAACAGGGGACACAGGAAGAGCACAAACA
>NW_005329417.1:0-1039 GCF_000412655.1 Myotis brandtii | reverse complement strand
AAAAATCAATAAAATATATTTTTTTAAAAAGACCCTGCTTTCAATTTTTTTTGGATGTATATGCGGAAGTGGAATTGCTGGATCATATGGTGGTTCTGTCATTTTTTGAGGAACCACCATACCATTTTCTATAATGGCTATAATATTTTATATTTCCAACAACATATACAAGTGTTTTAATTTCTCTATATCCTTGCAACAGCTGATATTTTCTGTTTTCCCAATAGTAGCCATCTTAATGGGTATGAGATAATATCTCATTGTTGTTTTGATTTACATTTCCCTAATGATTAGTTATGTTAAACATCTTTTTATGTGCTTATTGGCCATTTGTATGTCTTCTTGAGAGAAATGTTAATTCAGGTCTTTAGCCCATGGTTTTAATTGGGTTGTTTTTTTGTTGTGGATTTGTAGGTATTCTTTACATATTCTGGATATTAAACCTGTATCAAATGTATAATTTTTAAAAATTTTCTCCCATCTGCAGGTTGATTTTTTTACTGTTAATTGTATCTTTTGATACTCAAAAGTTTTAAATTTTGATATAGTATAATTTATCTACTTTTACTTTTGCTACTTGTGTTTTTGGTGTCACATCCAAGAAATCATTGCCAAAGTCAGTGAATCTTTCCCCGTATGTTTTCTTCTAAGAATTTTATAGTTTTGGGCCTTATATTTAGTTCTTTGATTCATTTTGAGTTAATTTTTGTATATGATGTAAAGCAGGGCTCCAACTTCATTCTTTTGCATGTGGCTATCCAGTTTTCCAACACCGTTTGTTGAAAAGACTGTCCTTCCCTCCTTTGAATGGTCTTGACACCCTTATTAAAATTCTTTGACTACATATTAAAGGGGTTATTTCTAGGCTTTCTATCTATTGCATTGGTCTACATGTCTGTCTTAATGCCAATGCCATGCTGTTTTGCTTACTGTAGCTTTATAATGAGTTTTGAAATCAAGAAGTGTGCGCTTCCAGGGTTGTTCTTCTTTTTCAAGATCATTTAGGCCAGTGGTCGGCAAACTGCAGCTTGTGAGCCAC
>NW_005329416.1:0-250 GCF_000412655.1 Myotis brandtii | reverse complement strand
CCTTTCAGCAGACAGGCCTGCGGAGAGGAGACTGGATGGGGGAGCGGGGGGAGCTGTGTGTCCGTTTGTTTGGCGAGAGAAGGACATGAGTACACCTTCCGCCAAACAGTCCTTCTCCTGTATGTGCTCAAAGCCCACGAAACCCACGTGTTCTGCAGGGAGAGGAGCATTTTGAATGGTGTTTCCCAGCTTGTTGAAAGAGGGGGAGAGGGGGGAGAGGGGAGAAAGGGGGGAGAGGGAGAAAGGGGTG
>NW_005329415.1:0-848 GCF_000412655.1 Myotis brandtii | reverse complement strand
GAAAGGCATGTGTATTTCATGCATATGGCCCAGATTTCTCTTTATACATTAATAACATGTACATAATAGATATAAATCCAATCACATGAATAGCACAAATTCATTAAAATAATTCTTTATTCAGCGTATATTCTTTGTCTGTGCTTGTGAACATTTATTACTGAAAAGCAAAAAGAATTAGGCCTGCAACCTATTTCTTTTCTATTTGGGACACCCAGGAAAGAGAGAAAGGTGAGCTATAAAATCTACCTTAAGCATACTTAAATAGAAATTCTGGAAAACATACTAATAAGGCTTACGAGAAGGAACGACCTTTTCTATGAAATGCTCTTGTTATGCACCTGTCTCCATTTTTGTTACCTATCAAAACTTTGACATCCTTCTGGACTAGGGAAAAGAAAAGCATTAGTATTCATGCTGTTATTGCGCAACCCATGTACTCACTGTACATCCGAGCTAGAAAAACTGCACAATGGTGAAAAACATTTTGATCAAAATAAGCAGAAAATTGAAATAGGGGATATGTAGCAAACAAAATATGTTCATAACTGAATGATGATCTCAGGTAAGAATGCAATCAAATTATTACCACAGAGCGTCTCAGAGCAAGAGAACAATACTGTTAGCTATCTCTGTCAAATCCAGCATTCAGTCATGGTAGATGATGGGGAAATTTTCTGGATCTGTTTTCACCAGAAAAGAGGAATTGGACTCTACGATTTATGTACTCTGCCCAAAAACTCCACCTAGATTTTTTTTTTAAGTGTGGCATAATGCCCCTGATGACTTATCTTATCAGTAGCCACCTTGTATTTGATTCACTGTTTATAGTCTATATTTACCATCTC
>NW_005329414.1:0-207 GCF_000412655.1 Myotis brandtii | reverse complement strand
AAAGAAAGAAAGAAAAAGAAAGAAAGAAAGAAGAAAGGGAGTTAAAAAAAGAATTTTAAAAAATGAAGATAGTTTAAAGGATCTTTGGGTCAAGGCAACATGAAGCTTACATCTACATTACAGAAAGAGAAGAGAGATTCTTGAAGATGGCGGCGATATAGGCAGACCCATCCCAGGTCTTGTCCAGGAGCAAATGGAGTAAGCAGC
>NW_005329413.1:0-426 GCF_000412655.1 Myotis brandtii | reverse complement strand
GATAAATACCAAACTATGAAAAGCTCCCTTAGCAACAGAAACACATTCGTTCATTCATTCAATCAACAAATATTCAAGGTGTGTCTTCCACGTGCCAGACACTCTACTGGAGCTGGGAAGACAGCAGTGTCATCATGGCTCCATCTTCGAAGGCTGTATCAGCCCTTCTCACCTGACCCTGTTTAAACAAATAATACGAATGGAGTCGCAGCTGCCACCCCAGAGGAACTGCCTTGCCTGTCTTACTCCTCCAACCTCTGGAACGTTCGGACTGGCAGCAACCTTTGGGCTGGGCCTCAACAACATTGTGCCCTAAAGGAACTGTTTGCAAGGATAACAAGAAAGCAGGTAATATGACCAGGGGACTGAAAGGAAACGCACAGTTTAGAACTAGCATCACTAATGAGCTGTCTGCACCTGTAGAAA
>NW_005329412.1:0-732 GCF_000412655.1 Myotis brandtii | reverse complement strand
GTCTCGGGCAGTGGCCTCCCCTCTACGGGGCACAGTGTCCTTAGCTGGCAGCACAGAGCAGAGGGGGGGATACCGAGGCCGGGGATCTGCCGACCGAGTGTTCGCTGGCGTGTGCGGCACCGTCAGACTTCACAGCGCACGATGCGCAGCTGGACAGCTCCAGCCGGACCTGGTGCTGGCACCTCCTGGCACTGAGTGTAAGCGGTTCCGCTTCTCCCCGGCAGGTGACTCCCTGACAGCCCACAACAGCTCCCTGTTCTCCACCAAAGACCAGGACAACGATGGAAGCTCCACCAACTGTGCCGAGAGGTACCAGGGCGCCTGGTGGTACTACGACTGCCACCTGTCCAACCTGAATGGGCGCTACCTTGGGGGCTCCCACGGGAGCTACGCAAATGGCATCAACTGGAAGTCGGGGAAGGGGTACAACTACAGCTACAAGGTGGCCGAGATGAAGGTGCGGCCCACATAGGGTGGTCGGCGGCCTGGAGCATCTCCGAGCAGGTCCTGTCCCCCCAGCACGGGCACAGGAGGCTCTCCCACAAAGGCGGAGCTCAACCTGGCCCCACCCCTGGCCCATCACGGACCCTCAGCTTTGAGACCCCGACTGACTCCCACCTTCCTCTCCCGCCTGCCAGGGTGAGGGTGACCCTGACCTTGCACACTGCACGCATCCTCAATAAAGCTTCGCCTCTCTCCACAGGCACACGATGCCAGTCTATAAATATTTCT
>NW_005329411.1:0-210 GCF_000412655.1 Myotis brandtii | reverse complement strand
AAAGTTCCCTTAGGCTCTCCTCCTGCTTTTTAAGTTTCTTTTTTTCTAGATGCTGCTATGCTTGCATATTTTTCCATATCATGTCCTTTAGCTCACTGATGAAGTCCTCTGCTTCTTCTAGTCTACTGTTGATGTTTTTCATTGAGTTCTTTATAGCAGCGATGTCATTTTTTATTTTTTCTTGTTTTTTTCTTCATTTCCTCTTGGTTC
>NW_005329410.1:0-229 GCF_000412655.1 Myotis brandtii | reverse complement strand
GAGAGAATGAGTTTCCTAGGCTGGCAAGATGAAGCCCCAAGGAGAGGCCATTTGGATCAACTGAATGCTCTGGGAAGTGCCTGGAGCTATCTCCATGCCTTTATTCCAAAGCCAATGATTTCACTAGAAAAGCATAACTTTGAGAGAATTTCCAAATCGTATTCTCTAAGTAGGAAAGTGCAACGTAAGAAAAAAAAAAATCCACAAATGGAGAGGATTGCTGAGCCTG
>NW_005329409.1:0-367 GCF_000412655.1 Myotis brandtii | reverse complement strand
TTCCTAGGTTGACACTCAACCACTGAGCCACGCCGGCTGTGCTGAACCCTGACCTCTTACTTTGAAAATGAGGAGATTAGATGACATCATCCCCAGAGAAAACAGCTCCCTCCCTGAATGGCCCTGAGGAGATACGGATCCACACACACGTGCAGACCGCACTGTGTACATCACTTCTGGCCTTAAAAAGCCTCCACATTTGCATCTCTGTGTTACTTCTGAAGAGTGAGGATGTGGGACGTTCTGCTCCATTTCACTGTGTTTGAAAGGCCTGTGTTTTCTATATTAGAAAACATGGGGGTCTTCTGTTTGAATGAACTGAGACTGTCTGTCTACAATGCACTGACTAATGCCATAGCACATGGGT
>NW_005329408.1:0-362 GCF_000412655.1 Myotis brandtii | reverse complement strand
TCCTATGTGGTTACTGTAGGTCTCTGAGTTTGTAAATACCGCCACAGGCCTCCCCTGACCTTGTCAGGTTGAGTATGTGGCCAGTTTATGTCAACAGGTTCATATTTTCATCATAAGTCAATCTAAATTATGCATTAATGACCAACATTTTGATTGGATAATGTGCTCCCACAGGGCTAAGAAGGCTCTTTCCTAGGAATCTTAGTATAAGCATTTGTCTTGCTGAACAACCAGCCACTGGGGGTGAGCCAAGACTGTAACATTGGATGAAAGTCAAGGCTGAATTTTCTTAAAAGTGAAAAGCATATAAATGGGAGGCAGGAAAGTTCCATGGGACTTCACTAAAAAACCCCACTCTGGAT
>NW_005329407.1:0-517 GCF_000412655.1 Myotis brandtii | reverse complement strand
TAATTCTGATAGATGTTTTCAACTTCACTGTTGACACCTGAGGCCAGATCTTTCTTTTTTGTGGGAGACTGTCCTATGCACAATAGGAAAGGGCCATTCATATTTTATCCCAGCAGATGAAACAATTTTATTTCACCATTGTCTTTAAAATCACAAAGACACTATGTTTTTCATTTAAAAACATAAGTAAATATAACTATATTTTCTAAAATATGATTATATAAACCATCTCAAAGAAAAAATGCTTCCTATTATATGGTTTCAGTGAAGGTGCTTGGAAAGAACTCACATTTGGTCTGATTCCTAAAACATACCATTTCACCACTGCATCTTTTGGTTCAAAGTATAGATTATTATCATTAGTACACGTTCCTGTGTTCTTATGCATTTGATAATACACATATAGAATGGAGGATTATCACTTAATGCTCTATTGGTTCATCAGCCTTTTCTGCAGGTTTATCAGGTTGAGCAGGCTGTGCCTTTCTTCAATGTCTTCCAGGAATGGAGACACATT
>NW_005329406.1:0-206 GCF_000412655.1 Myotis brandtii | reverse complement strand
GGTGAGGGGCTGATGGCTGTTTGCAGGCTGTTCACACTCCCTTCAGCCTGGGGGTTCCTGCTGGAGTGCCTGGCTAGTGTGGGTGAGGGGCTGATGGCTGTTTGCAGGATGGCCAAGCCCCCAGCGGGGACCCTCACCCCACGAGGGTGTGCCCATCTTGGGTGAGTGTCTGATGGCTGTTTTCAGGCTGGCCACGGCCCCCAGCC
>NW_005329405.1:0-215 GCF_000412655.1 Myotis brandtii | reverse complement strand
GGTGTCTTGTTACACAGGATGTGGTAGTATCTATGGCATGCACTTCCCTTGATTGTTGTTGGTTAGTTTAAAGAAATCCTAGGTGTGGCTAGCAGAGGCTTGGGCTTCCAGGAAGAAGCTCCTTGCTGAGCACATGGCTAAGGTTGCTGCCCAAAAATGGAGGATCCGGGGTAAGATAGAGGGCTTAGCCCTCGCCCTCTCATTCCCCCCTTGTC
>NW_005329404.1:0-236 GCF_000412655.1 Myotis brandtii | reverse complement strand
CAGAATGGGCCCGCGGCTGCCCGCCCGAGTCCTGCGCACGCTCCGTAAGAGCGCCTGTGGGTTTAGGCCAGGAACTTCTAGAACTGGCAGTGTGAAAGCGGGGAGAGATTTTTGTTAGAATAAGCCCATAATGCCATTTCCAGTGACCTGCCTGCAGGCTTGGTTGAAGGACAGCCATCTTTCATCATCATCAGAAGTGGGGCTGAGCCCTAGCTGGTTTGGCTCAGTGGATAGAG
>NW_005329403.1:0-318 GCF_000412655.1 Myotis brandtii | reverse complement strand
CTCTATCCACTGAGCCAAACCAGTTAGGGCCATCAGTCCCTCTCTTATCAGCATCCATGGCTCACGGATAAGAAAGTGCTTTGGAAAGCATAACATGTGCTGCCACAGCCAGCACAGGGGAGGACTGTACTTGGGGTGCCAAACATGGGGGAGTGCAAGGCTGCAGGGAACACAGTGTAAGACAAATGATCAAAAGATGGAGGATTCTGATTTTGAAAATGTATTAATCACAAGGAGAGAGGATGGGTATTCATTAAGCATGAACAAGGTACTATTTTCACATGCTGTTTCTTTAAACCCTCCCAACAATCCTATGAA
>NW_005329402.1:0-349 GCF_000412655.1 Myotis brandtii | reverse complement strand
GTATTTGGGTGCTCCTGCATTGGGTGCCTATATGTTTTTCAAGGGTATATCTTCTTGTTGTATTGATACCTTTACTATTAGGAAGGGCTTTCCTTAGCTCTTGTTATGGCCTTCACTTTGAGGTCTATTTTGTCCAATATAAATATTGCTACCCCAGCTTTTTTTTTCATTTCCATTTGCCTGAAAGTTATTTTTCCATTCCTTCACATTCAGTCTGTGTGAGTCCCTTATTATGATGGGCATCTCTTGTAGACAGCAAATATATGGGTCATGGTTTTTTATCCATTCAGCCACTCGGTGTCTTTTGATTAAAGCATTTAGTTCATTTACATTTAAAGTTATTATTGAA
>NW_005329401.1:0-330 GCF_000412655.1 Myotis brandtii | reverse complement strand
TATAGTTTAAATTTATAAAAAAAATTAAATTAAAAATATAAATGTGTTCAGAGTGAAGATTTGATGGGAAAGTGGGTGTAATCTGGAGCCATCCATTCACAGATACGGTGGGTCTCAACCTCGAAGTCCCCATACTCTTTCGGTGGCTGAGCAGCAGCCAGCGAGAGGGAAGATGTCTAAATGAAGTTCTGTCTCTTTGTGACTTCTGACTGGAACAAGAACCATAAAAGGCATTTTAATTCACCTTCCCACATTCTCGGGAAGATGATGTCTTCTCCTCTTTCCAAAGAGTGGAGACAGAAGTACAATATTCGATCCATGCCCATCCAA
>NW_005329400.1:0-318 GCF_000412655.1 Myotis brandtii | reverse complement strand
TGCCCCCTGGTGGTCAGTGTGCTTCCACAGGGGGAGCCCTGCTCAGCCAGAATCTGGCTCATGGCTGGCCAGCGCAGCAGTGGTGGTGGGAGCCTCTCCCACTTCCACGGCAACACTAAAGATGTCCGACTAATGGCTTAGGCCCATTCCCCCCAGGGAGTGAGCCTAAGCTCTTAGTTGGATATCCCCCGAGGGCTCCCAGGTTGCCAGAGGGATGTCTGACTGCCAGCTTAAGCCCAATACCCCCAGGAACAGGCCTAAGCCAGCAGGTGGACATCCCTGAGGGATCCTGGACTGTGAGAGGGCACAGGCCGGGCT
>NW_005329399.1:0-234 GCF_000412655.1 Myotis brandtii | reverse complement strand
AGGAGAATTCACACTGGAGAAAAACCTTATGAGTGTACTGAATGTGGGCAGTCCTTCAGACAACGGTGTATCCTTACTAAGCACCAGAGAATTCACACTGGAGAAAAACCTTATGAATGCAGTGAATGTGGGAAGTCCTTTAGACAAAGGTGTACCCTTACTGAACATCAGAGGGTTCACAATGAAGAAAAACCTTTTGAGTGTAGTGAATGTGGGCAGTCCTTCAGACAAAGG
>NW_005329398.1:0-557 GCF_000412655.1 Myotis brandtii | reverse complement strand
TGCATGTGAGGGGCAGTGCGATAATTGCTTCATATGCATAATTTCACATGTAGCAGGAGCTATTAGCCTGAAGAATGGGAGATTCTATTATCTCTAGTTCCCAGGTGAGAAAAGAGGCATAGAGAGGCCAAGAGTTCTGCTTTAAAGTGACCCAACTATTAAGCAGTACAGGTGGGATTCAAATCTAAGTAGTCTGACTCACATAGCATTTAATTGCCACTTCCAAACTGGACCAGAACTAGTTAAGTTTTGAACAGGAGGAAAAGCTCACACTTTAAGAAAAACTGGGGAAAGGAGAGGCAGGAACTACAGAGATTATTAATGTAATATTAATAATAGTTTTAAAAATGTCTGGGATTTCAGTGGTGTCTTAGATTTTGCCTCATATTTTTCATGGACAGTTTCCTTTTTCTTAATGAAATCTCTTAGCTACTAGAGTCTTTGTTCACCTTTGTTTGCCTTGTTAGTTAGAACATTCTCCTGTTCTGTTGACTCTATCTTTTCAAGTAGTGGTCCAAAATAAGTTTGATAGTAAAGATACATATTTATGCTAAGCC
>NW_005329397.1:0-533 GCF_000412655.1 Myotis brandtii | reverse complement strand
TGCCATTGGTATTTTCATAGAGTACTTTATAAATATACTAGAGGCCTGATGCATGAAATTTGTGGAGCTTGCCCCTTGCAGCCCTGGCTGCCTTGGCCAGCCCTCGCAGCCCTAGCTTTGTCCAGAAGGTCGTCCAGATGGTCATCCGAAAGGATATCTGGACGGTCGTTCTGCTTTTTGGTCTAATTAGCATGTTAGCTCTTTATTATATACGATTTTTATTGATTTCAGAAAGAAGCAGAAAGAGAGAGATAATGATTAGAGAGAATTATTGACTGGCTGCCTCCTGCACACCCTAATGAAGATCCGGCCTACAACCCGTGCATGTACCCTTGGCTAGAATCAAACCTGGGACCCTTCAGTCCAGAGGCCGACACTCTATCCACTGAGCCAAACCAGCTAGAGTGTTGTTGGTAATTTAATGGGGATTGCATTGAATCTATAGATTGCTTTGGGGAGTAGGACAATGGAAACTAAGGATAAAATAAACAAACGGGAGTGCATCAAAATAAAAAGCTTCTGCACAGCAAAAG
>NW_005329396.1:0-239 GCF_000412655.1 Myotis brandtii | reverse complement strand
AGAGGGAGAGAGAGATAGAAACATCAATGACGAGAATTATCTATCGGCTGCCTCCTGCACGCCCCCTGTTGGGGATCAAGCCTGCAACCTGGGCCTGTGTCCTGACATTGAATCAAACCGTGACCTCCTGGTTCAGAGGTCGATGCTTAACTATTGAGACACACCAGCTGGGCCAGGAGATGAGTCTTAATCTAATTCAAGTTTCGATTCCCAATCAAGGCACATGCCCAGGTTGTGGG
>NW_005329395.1:0-256 GCF_000412655.1 Myotis brandtii | reverse complement strand
AATAAACTGGTGAATATAATAGAACCAGGGGCATAGAGAGGGAGTGGACTGACATTTCTTGAGGGGAAAAGGGTGTGGGGGGTGCGGGAAGAGACTGGACAAAAACTGTACACCTATGGCCCTGACTGGTTTGGATCAGTGGATCGATTGATCTTTGGCCTGTGGACTGAAAGGTCCCAGGTTTGATTCCTGTCAAGGGCATGTACTTTGTTTGCAGGTACATCCCCAGTGGGAGGTGTGCAGAGGCAGCTGATCG
>NW_005329394.1:0-570 GCF_000412655.1 Myotis brandtii | reverse complement strand
ATGGGTCATTTAGAAATGTTTATTTAATTTCCAGATATTGTAATACTTAAGATATTTCTAGTTTAATTTCATTGTGGTCAAAGAACTTGACTTTCTATTATTTTAACCCTTTTATGACTACTGAGACTAGTTTTCTTGCCCAGCACACAGTCTATCTTAGTAAATATACCATGTGCACTTTTAAAGAATTTGTATTCTATTATTCTTGAGTGGAATATTCTATAATATCGGTTAGGTCAAATTGGTTGATAGTATTATTGAAGTCTTCAAATCCTTTCTGGTTTTCAGTCTACTGGCTTTAGCAATTACTAAGAAAGGAGTGTTGGAATTTTAAGGTATAATTGTGTATTGCTCTATTTCTTCTATTCAGTTTTGTCAGTGTGCTCTATTTACTTTGTTTCTGTTTTGACATAAATGTACTTAGGAGTTTTATGTCTTCTTATGAACTGTCCCTTTTTGTCATTATAAAATGTCCTTTATACTCCTGGGAATATTTCTTGTACTCTAATCTACTTTATTAAATAACAATATAGCCACTTTAGCTTTCTTATGATTAAGGTTTACATAGCA
>NW_005329393.1:0-228 GCF_000412655.1 Myotis brandtii | reverse complement strand
CTGCAGGCCCTCCTGTAAGGCTGCTTCCCCTCAGCACGGAGGGGGTTCTCCTGCCTTCCTTTCATTTTTTAAGCATTTATGTTTTGTATTGATTTCAGAAAGGAAGGGAGAGGGAGAAAGAGACAGAAACCTCAATGCTGAGAGAGAACCATTGCTTAGCAGCCTCCTGCCCACCCCACCCTGGGGATCGCGCCCGCACCTCAGGCATGTGCCCTGACTTGCAGGCTT
>NW_005329392.1:0-334 GCF_000412655.1 Myotis brandtii | reverse complement strand
GACTGCTCATGTGGCTGCTGCTCCTTGGATCAGGGCTTGCTGTGTGCAGCTGCTGCTCCTCGGATGAGGCAGGCTGCTCAGGTGGCTGCTGCTCCTCGAATGGGGGCAGGCTGCTCACAGAGCTGCTGCTCCTCGGCCAGGGGTGAGCTGCTCACACAGCTGCTGGTCCTCAGATGGGGGCAGACTGCACGAGGCTGCCACTCCTCAGTCATGGGCAGGCTGCTTGTGCGGCTGCTGCTCCTTGGATGGGGGCAGGCTGCTCACGTGGTTGCTGCTACTTGGATGGGGACCCGGCCGCTCACACAGCTGCTGCTCCTTGGAGAGGGGCAGGCCA
>NW_005329391.1:0-202 GCF_000412655.1 Myotis brandtii | reverse complement strand
AGGCTCTTATTCTAAATACTGATGACACATTTTAATTGTCACAAAACATTCTGAGCTGCTGACATGCATATCGAACTGCCCATCAGACATCTCTTCAGGTGTCTCAAAGTCAACTTTTTGAAACTAAACTTGCCTAATACTCTTCTCAAGTTTATCATTGGCAACTGATGCAAACCATTATTATATTCACCCAGAAAGCTAG
>NW_005329390.1:0-801 GCF_000412655.1 Myotis brandtii | reverse complement strand
GAATACAAATTACCGATGTTAACTACATATGACTGTTTCTGCTTTTCAAATTCCTGGAGAGTAAGGTATCTCTTTTATGTTAGTGTTAGTGTGTATGCTGAGATAAGCGATTCCTTACCTCCATTCTTTTTTCTTTTTGGTTAATCCTCAGGAGAATATGTTTTTTTTCCCCCATTGATTTTTAGAGAATGAAAGAGAGGGAGGGGTGGAGAGAGAAACATTGATGTGAGAGACACAGATTGCCTCCTGGTGCACTCCAATGGGCTGGGGATTGAACCTGCAACCCTAGTTCATACCCTTGACCTGGAATGGCACCTGCCACCCTTCAGACCCTTCAGTGGGTACCCTGGCTCTCTGACCACTGAGTATACGGGCCAGGGCCTTATCTCCATTCTGGTTATGGACAGTTATCCTGATTATTATTACTTTTTATTGTTCGTTGTTGTTTTTATTTCACCATTCCTTGAAATGCAGCAGAGCTAGTAGATAAGAGCAGATTCTTAAACTAAACTGCCTGAATTGAGTACTGGCTCCAGTTACTAGCTCTATGATCTTTTAGCCGTTTATACATAACCATTCTGTGCTTTAGTTTCCCATTTGTGAATGGGATAATTATAAATACTTCAGAGGATGTTATGAGAATTAAATGAGAAAATATTTGTGAGGTGTGAAAACAGTGCCTGACAAACACTATGAAATAAATTCTTTCCTGTTGATTTCATTCAAGTTTTAATGTGAAATAATAGAAGAGAAAAAGCTCTAGGTAGCTGATATTACTTTAAATCTTTCGTTAAGCCTGTA
>NW_005329389.1:0-842 GCF_000412655.1 Myotis brandtii | reverse complement strand
TAACTCTTTAAGAAACTGTCAAACTATTTTCCAAAGCGGCTGTACCATTTTACAATCCTACCCGTCATGTATGAGGATGCGTTTTTCCACATCCTTGCCAACAGTTGTTATTGTTGTCTCTTCCGTTTCCATGGGCCAAAATCAAGGGATCAGCAGAGCCTCCAGGGAAGAATCCACTTCCTTATCTTTTCCAGTTTTTAGAGCTGCATTATTTTTGCATTCTTTGTCCCATGGCCCCTTACCTGTCTTAAAGTGAGCAGCGTAGCCTCTAAAATCTCTCTGCTTTCTTTGTAATCTGGCTCTCTTTCTCTCGTGTAGTATAGGGTCTCCCTCTGCCTTGGCCTTAGGCCTTACAGGCATACCTCAGGGATATTGTGGGTTGGGTTCCAGACTCCCGCATTAAAGCAAGTATCGCAATAAAGTGAGACATAAGCTTTTTGCTGGTGGAGAGTCTTGCCTTCGATTTATAAAAAAAACCCACAACACCTGCGAAGTACGACGAAGCGAAGCGCAATAAAACGAGGCGTGCAGGTATAAGGATGCCTGTGATTACATGAAGGCCCACCTGACCCAGGATACTCGCCCCATCGCAACAGCCTTAACTAATGACACCTGTGAAGTCCCTTTTGCCATATACGGTAATGCTCGCAGGTTTCTGGGATTAGGACCCGTCACAGTCAGTAACCATCTGTTAAATGGACCCTGCGTCACTGGCTCGGAGTTGGCTGATCCTGATGGGGATCCTGGAGGAAGCACAGGTAGGAACTGGAGAGCCACTGACACCATAGCTGTTCTTCTTTACACCTTTTCTTCTTATTCTAGAACATGTGAGAAGTTGACAG
>NW_005329388.1:0-265 GCF_000412655.1 Myotis brandtii | reverse complement strand
AATAATAATAAAATAGTAATAAAAAAGAACTAGGGCTCCTTACAGAAGTGGTCAATCCCTGAGCTGGGCAGAGAGATAGGCCTGGAACATTTCACTGTGTCTAAAAGTAAGGAAGTGCACAGGGAATGGTGGGGGTATGACAAAAGGACACACGGAGCCAGCAAGGGCTCTCCCTCTGGACAAATCTGGGACCATTGGAGCAACATAAGGAGAGTGACGGATTATAACCTAAGTCAGGTAAGAATCCAAGAGCCCACAGTGATAT
>NW_005329387.1:0-200 GCF_000412655.1 Myotis brandtii | reverse complement strand
GAGAGAGAATCATTGATCACTGCCTCCTGCACACCCAGGAGATCAAGCCCACAACCAGGCATGTGCCCTTGACCGAAATCGAACCTGGGACCCTTCAGTCTGCAGGCCCATGCTCTACCCACTGAGCCACACCAGCTAGGGCTGGATCTATTTTTGTTCATGGGTTTATGTTGTTCATTGTATTCCACAAATGAGTGAGA
>NW_005329386.1:0-214 GCF_000412655.1 Myotis brandtii | reverse complement strand
GTTGTGTGGTGATAAGAGAGATGCAAAAATTAGAGATACAAATAGAAACACAGAGAGATCAAGAGATGCAGGTAAATAGTGGCAGAGATGTAGCTAGAAATAGAGACAGAGATGCAATGAAAGAGTGAGAGACACAGGGATGCGGAGACAGACCAAAAAAGATGCAGAGAGACACAGTGAAAAAATATACAGGAACAAAGAGAGATACAGGAAA
>NW_005329385.1:0-292 GCF_000412655.1 Myotis brandtii | reverse complement strand
GAAAATGCAAATTGACCATACCTTTGTGGTGCCTACCAGCCGATCATAAGTGAGTATGCAAATTAACCCAACAAAGGTGGTGGGTTAATTTGCATATGCAGGCACTGAGCGTCTGGGGGTGAAGCAGGACACTTGTGTCATTGCAGGCGTTCCACACCGCCCCAGCAGCTCCGGGCCTCTGGGCAGTGTGGGAAGGCAGAAAGGCAGCTCCAGGCCAGAACAAAGGCTGAAAGGCAGCTCCGGCTGAAGCGAAGATGGTGCTGGCAGCCAGGGGAAGGAAGGCCCATTCTTG
>NW_005329384.1:0-333 GCF_000412655.1 Myotis brandtii | reverse complement strand
TTGCTTGGGTGGGGGACAGCACTGCTTGGGTGGGGGGCAGCACTGTTTGGGTGGAGGGCAGCACTGGATGGGTGGAAGGCAGCACTGGATGAGTGGGGGACAGCACTGGATGGGTGGGGGACAGCACTGTATGGTTGGAGGGCAGCACTGGATCGGTGGGGGGCAGCACTGCTGAGGTG
Source organism: Myotis brandtii (assembly GCF_000412655.1). NCBI lineage: Eukaryota > Metazoa > Chordata > Mammalia > Chiroptera > Vespertilionidae > Myotis > Myotis brandtii. The sequence continues at coordinate 154 of NW_005329384.1, read as the reverse complement.
GAGGGCAGCACTGGATGGGTGGAGGGCAGCACTGGATCAGTGGAGGGCAGCACTGGATGGGTGGGGGGCAGCACTGGATGAGTGTGGGGCAGCACTGGATGGGTGGAGGGCAGCACTGAATGGGTGGGAGGCAGCACTGGATGGGTGGGGGGCA
>NW_005329383.1:0-206 GCF_000412655.1 Myotis brandtii | reverse complement strand
ACTGAGCCACGCCAGCCCAGGCAACAAAATCACTTTTTAAAAAAAATGTCCTTCGGGGTTTCGTACGTAGCAGAGCAGCTCCCTCGCTGCGATCTATTGAAAGTCAGCCCTCGACACAAGGGTTTGTAAAAAAAACAAATAAAAAAAATAAAACAAAAAAAAATTAAAAAATCTTGCCCTGACCGGTATGGCTCAGTGGATAGAGC
>NW_005329382.1:0-798 GCF_000412655.1 Myotis brandtii | reverse complement strand
ATCAACCAATAAACTTGTGTGCATATATGCATAACCTGTGGATACTGGACAGTGGGGTGGTGAGGGCCTGGTGTGGGGGAGGATGGGAGCAGGCTGAAAGAGGTTAATAGGGGGAAAGGAGTACCCATGTAATACTTCCAACAATAAAGATTTTTTTAAAAACAATTATGTTGGGGGAGAAGGCTGGCTAGTGTTGGCTCCCAACATGTGGGATTCCCTTTGTCTTCCTCAAAGTCACCCTACCAGTTGTTGCTGCCAACACTGCTCCTTCCATGGAGTCCTCATGAATACAGCACGGCAACTCAAAAAAATGATTTCAGTTGGTCTTAAGCAGCTCAAACTTACCTGCATGTTTTGTCAAACTCTCAGGTAGAGGAAGAAAGATGGTGGTGGAGTAAGTGAACCTTTCTCTGACGACCTCCCAGAATCTAATTGGTATTAGAACTAAATTGGGGAACATTTACTCTGGTGGAGGCTGAACCTCACAGTCAGCCTGAGATGAGATCCCACCTATGAATGGGACAACAATCAGGATCCCCGAACAACAGGAGTCACTCCTAGAACATCCAGCTCAGGAGTTCAAGGAAACCTTACCACTAGGTCCCATAGGACACTTTCTTCAAAAGGCCACCCAACAAAGACTGGAAGTAATAGCAGATATATCTAATACATAGAAACAAACACAAAGAGACAACTGAATGGGGAAATAAAGGAAAAAACCCAAATTGAAGAAAAGGAGGAATTTCCAGAAAAAGAACTAGATGAGATGGAGGTAAGCAATTTATCAGACATAAAGTT
>NW_005329381.1:0-881 GCF_000412655.1 Myotis brandtii | reverse complement strand
AGAGGTCATAAACCATGAACAATACACAACCCCCAGAAGGCGATATCAGTACTGGCACCAGGCAGGCCTTTAGGTGTGGTCTCACAGCTCTAATCCCAACACACGGGAATTTTTGCAAAGCCTGTGAAAGGTCCAGAAGTCCCATCCATATTTGGGGCACAAAGAAACCAAAAGGTATAAAGGGAGAGCTTCCTCCATATTGGTTTGCTCAGGATTTGGAGAGAAACAATCTCCCCTGAGTCACTCTATTAGTACATGCAAAACATCTGAAAATAAATCATTTTCTCTTGTAGAAATAGATAATGCATGAAAACTCCTTAAAGTTGTCTTGTTAAAGAGGGAAAGGCATGAGTAGAAGTCAAAGAGCTGCTTTGTGCAGACATTTACCCCAGAAGATAAAATGAATATGACATATTCAGAGAACCGATCATCATTATGGAGTTCATCCAGTGTAATCAATAAGAAGCCACTAACATGTTTTAAGCAGGAAAGGACATGACCAGATTTGGTTTAGGAATATCATTCCTGCTGCAATTAAATACATTAGAGAAATGCAAGTGTGGAAAAATGGACTACTTAAGAGGATGTGTGACAACCTAGGCAAGAGAAAGCAATGCCTTCTACAAGTGTTTTAGAAGTAGAGGTGACAGGAGATGGAGGGATCAGAGAACAATTTGGGAAATTAAATTAAATAACTTGTCGGCGAACCGGAATTTTTGGACTGGAACTCCGATTCTTTGTCCATCGGAGTTGAAGAATGAATCCATAGACAGAGGGTAGTATAGCAAAGGTGGAGATTTATTGAAGAACGAGTACAGACTCCCACATGGGGAGGGTGAAAGAATCCCATAGAATGGACTCCCACGTGGGGAGGGGGAAAG
>NW_005329380.1:0-282 GCF_000412655.1 Myotis brandtii | reverse complement strand
CAGTTGAGAGGGACTAACTTAAATCCAGGAGAACAGACAAGTTTTTCAAAGAGGTGCGGTCCAGTAGGCTCAAGAGGTTGGGAACTGGCTTCACAATCAGAAAGAACCTGAGGTTTTCTCTTTCTTTTGCCTTTTCTCTCCTCTGTTTTTACTGGCGTACAAGGTAAACATTGTTTGGTGAATGACATGCATACTTTGCTCTTTCTGAAAGTTGCTGAAACATATATAACATATTTTCTCTAACTAACAGCTTAAGCAAACCTCAGCAGGCAGTGGTAACTG
>NW_005329379.1:0-260 GCF_000412655.1 Myotis brandtii | reverse complement strand
TGAAGCCGTGGCATGGGCAGTGAAGCAGAGAGCAGGGAATTGAGCCAGGTGACCTCCAGAAGAAACCTGTTTGGGTCTTATGTGAGTCTTTAACCAAGGGCTGAGCAGAACACGTACTGAACAAGAATACTCGATGGTTACCACGTAATAGCTGCTATGAAGTTGAGAGCAGAACAGAGATACTGGAGGCTCATGATGCTGTAAGGAGGGTGGGGGGATGTTTTATTTTCCAACAGAATGGAAGAAATACCCAGCACCTC
>NW_005329378.1:0-259 GCF_000412655.1 Myotis brandtii | reverse complement strand
CTCTCTGTGGCCTGTGCTTTTATTCACTGAACCTAGTACATAGGACCTTTTGGATATGGACACTCAACTGTGGCTGAGGTTGACTTGTGGAGTGTGAGGAGAGGTTGGGGAGAGGAGGGGGTCCAGGAGAAGTAGCTGCGAGTATGGCACTGAGTCATACCTGAGCCCGGGACCTGGGCAGCCATTTTTTTCCTGAAGAGATAGCCCCTCCCTTCAGTCTCGAGGCAACCAATACAGCCACACCCAGATTCCACCCTGA
>NW_005329377.1:0-276 GCF_000412655.1 Myotis brandtii | reverse complement strand
ATGCATTCCCAATCACTCTTACTCTGCTTTGTTTTTTCCCCCTTCAATACTACGTAATTTGTTTGTTTGTTATGTACATTGTTTATTATCTCTCTTTCTCTGCTGGAAGGTACTCTGTGGAGGCAGAGAGATTGTCACCAATGAACCCTAAACAAACACCTAGGACAGTGCTGGGCACACAATAGTCACTCAATAAATCTTTGTTGATGAATTGAAAAAAATGATGAATGAACAACATTGATGTTATGCCCAGATTTCAAGATCCCCATTAGACCA
>NW_005329376.1:0-291 GCF_000412655.1 Myotis brandtii | reverse complement strand
TGTAGATCACGAGCACCTTTCAAACTGCAAACCCCATTGGACCGGGTCCTGACCGCCACGTAGATCGAGAGCACCTTTCAAACTTCACGTGTCAAACCCCCTGAGACTGGGTTCTGGCTGCCACGTAGATCGAGAGCACCTTTCAAACTGTATGGGTAAAACCCATGAGACTGGGTCCTGGCCTCTATGTGCTGCCACGTAGATCTTGGGGGGCCAGCAGTCACTTCTTCCCTGCCTCTCCCCTCCCGTCCCCAGCCGGTGATCGGAGAAGTACCTGTATTTTTTTTCAAA
>NW_005329375.1:0-486 GCF_000412655.1 Myotis brandtii | reverse complement strand
TTGGCATCTTAGACAAGGTTCTGGTGCACCCACCTCAGGATGGTGAGGACGAGCCTGAGCTAGTGCAGAAGGAGCCTGTGGCAGCAGCGACAGCAGCAGAACCTGCCCCAGTGAGCACTTGAGTGAACCTCACCCTTGGGAGGAAAGTTGAGGGGCCAGAAGCTACAGCTGCTGCACTGTCGGCTCCTTGCTGCTGAGCCTGGAGGAGCCCCTTGAGGACCTTTGGACTTGGGTGTACCCCTAGTGGCGGGTATCCTGGCTGAGACACTGTGATTTTAAATTAAATCTTTGTAGTCTTTGCTCCCCTTCTGTGGCTCCTTCCTTTCCCTCTTCACCACCATGCAAGTGTATATGCTTCATAAGGCCCCTTCTGCTTTGGCCCTAACCCTGAGGCTCTAATCTTCAGCTCCTGAACTTCAACAACCTGGACTGAGCATATGCACTGTTCGAGAGGGCGCAACAAATCGTGAAGGAAACACAGAAATC
>NW_005329374.1:0-879 GCF_000412655.1 Myotis brandtii | reverse complement strand
TTAGCTCCTTATTATATAGGATACTCCAGTTTAAATAGTTTACACACCACCTTATTACAGTATTAGAGTGTTTTTAACTACCAGGCTTTTAAACATTTAATATGTTTTCATGTTAGCTATTAGTATCTTTACATTTCAGCTTAAAGAATCCCTTTCAGCACTTCTTGTAAGTCAGGTCTACTAGTGATGGATCCCTTCAGCTCTTGTTTGCCTAGGAACGTCCTTATTTTCCCTTCATTTCTGAACGATAACTTTGTCAGATTAGAGTATTTCTAGTTGGTGGTTTTTGTTCTTTCAGCACTTTGGATACTTTATGCTACTCTCTCCTTGCCTGAGAAATCCCTTGGAGGACAAAATCTTCTTTTCTCTTGCTGCTCATAACTTACTTTCTCTGTCTTGGATTTTTGACAATTTTATATGTCTTGCTGAGGACCTGTGCAGGTTTGGTTTGTTTGGTGACCTATGAGCTTCATGAACTTGGATATCAAATATCTCCCCAGATTTGGGAAGCTCTCATCTATCATTTTTTTAAAAAAATAAGTGTTTGCCTCTCTTCTCCTTATGTAATGTCAATAACTGTCAAATTCGTTCTATCTGATAAATCACATAGGCTTTTTTTCTACACTTTCTCATTTATTTTTCTTTGTTCTCCTCTGACTAGATAATTTCAAAGTTCCTGCCTTTTGTATCTCACAGATTCTGTCTTCTGCTTGGACCATTCTGCTGTCTATACTCTTTCATGCATTTTATATTTTATTCATTGAATACATAAGCTTCAGAATATGTTTGGTTTTTTTATGATATCCATCTCTGTTAAACTTCACAATTTGTTCATGCATTGTGTTCCTGATTCTGCTGAATTGTCTTTCTGTGTATTTT
>NW_005329373.1:0-264 GCF_000412655.1 Myotis brandtii | reverse complement strand
CTTAGATATCATTTGTGCTCTCTTTTCTCTCCTCTAACTTTCTTTTCTCAGGTGGTCACTTCTATTGGGGTTATCGGTGTCATGAGCACATTCATGCTTTGTTCCCTTTGGGTCATCTCTTGTTAAGGTGAATTTTATCCTGTCTGGCTAAAGTACTAGAGAGCAAGCCACATAACTAGACACCTGGAGAGGAAACTTTGGGTTAATGAAAGGGTCAATTGCACTCTAGACCCACCTACAGAGGCAGGAAGAAGGTGGCAGTGA
>NW_005329372.1:0-429 GCF_000412655.1 Myotis brandtii | reverse complement strand
CAATTTGCATATTAGGGTTTTATTATATAGGATGTAACCCCAGGGAGACCAGCTGATAGCACATTCCCATAAAACTATTTTGGATGAAGCGAGTGTGCCTTGCTTAGATCAATATTCAGCCTTTGGGACTGAAGGGTAGTCACAGGTGTATCCATTGCTCTCAGTGTTGAACACACCACTGTCACATCAACATTGACTGGGGCCTTTGCACTGTATAACTGTGCCACCCAAATGACATCAAGTTGAAGGCAAATAACATCAAGTGTAGAATACTCTTGGAGGTTTGAGAAGTGGGCGTGATAAATAATGTGATGTTAGATGGCTGGAAAGCTTTGCAATTTTCTTCTGGGTGCTCAGCATAGCCATCACTGTTCACCCCCCATATGCCTTTCTTTTTGGTTAATCCTCACCCGGGGATATTTTTTCCAT
>NW_005329371.1:0-1423 GCF_000412655.1 Myotis brandtii | reverse complement strand
CGACCCACAGGTTGAGAACCGCTGCTCTAGACTGAAAGCTCATGAGGGCAGGGATTTTGTCCTGTGTTTATTCTCTGCTCTGTCCCCAGTGCCTCGTGGGTAGCTGGCAGTGATGTACACCTGTTGAATGAATGAATGTCTAGCCCCCATGGGCAGTGGAGTTTATAAGCCTTGTTCTCTAGAGTCATACTCAGTAGAAGAAAAGACCAATTTTCACCTTCTTATAAGTCAAGAACGTTTTCTGGCCTCTCTACACTTCATTTTCTTTGCTGTATTACTTCGTTGATGCCACTATCGCAGTGTGTTTGCATTTAGTCTTCAAAGCAATTTTGTAAAGTGCTCTTTGTCTCTGAATTTTCCCTCAAATTTTTCCACCTTTATATGCAATATTTCGCTTCATCGCGTTATATCCATCTCATCCTTTGGAGCAGATACTAAGTTCTGTACGTGGTTGAGAATTCAAAATGTATTGGGAAAGCCTGTAGCAAAAAGTCTTCCTGCAACTCCCACCCCTTAACCATGAGGTTTCCTCCTCATAGGCCAGCAGTGATGTCAGTTTCTTGTGGGTCCAGCTGTAGATATCCTCCGTATACACATTTACACATTCTCCTTTCTCTTTGTATTCATAGATGTCACCTACACATAGACAGTTTCTTTTTCTCACTTAACACTGTGTCTTGCTGCCTCTCTGACCTAACGTGCCACTTCTTCCAGGGCAGACTGCTGTACTCTGTATTCCTCCCAAAATGTTCACAGACTCACCCCAGGAGCCAGCCCGTAATGCACGAAGCATTCCTCCTGAATGTATACTGATTTCTTACTTACTCTATGATCCCAACTGAGAGGGCATAACAGACATACCAGAGATGGGAGCCTGTAGCCCTGGCCGTTGTCTAGTTTCTGGGTCACAGGTCAGCAGCCCCTGCCACAGAGATCCAGTCCCGATGCAAAAAAGACCAGTCTTCCTTGTGAAGAAGCAAGGTCACACCCCTCTTAGAGCTGAGTTCCTCATCTTGTCGTGTGAAAATACCAGAGACCACGCATTGGTTAAAAATAATCTTTCAAATACGTAGAGGTTTGAAAGAATATGTCAAAATATTAGTGGTTAATTCTAGGACAGGTTTTAATTTTTTTCTTTTATACTTTCTGTGTTTGCAAACCTTTCCATGTGGACAGGTGTTATTTTTATGCTTAAAAAATAATTTTTTAAAATGTGACCTTTTGAAGCCTTCTACTCTACCACTCTTCAGCATGGGGTTATAATTTCTCATACGTGCACAGTTCTTGGCTGGAAATCATCATTCCTTACCCTTAGCAGAAGCAGGGTGGAGCGCAGACAATGCTGTTGTTTCTGGTGCCTCACTGTTGTTAAGAACTGATACATGTTGCAAGCATGCCACCCACATGCCAGGCAGGAAAACGA
>NW_005329370.1:0-202 GCF_000412655.1 Myotis brandtii | reverse complement strand
CATTGGTGGTTCAGGGGTAAGTCTTATTCGTCATGCACCACTTTAGACGTAAGGATATGACTTCGGATACACCAATGACCGTATAGACCAGACGAGCCAAAGGGGAGAGGGAGAGTCCTGATGATATTACTTGAGTCCCAGGAATCTCTGATAGGAGATTTATCTCTGGACTTCCCACTTCAGTGAGCTAATACACTTATGT
>NW_005329369.1:0-224 GCF_000412655.1 Myotis brandtii | reverse complement strand
TCTTTCATTTCTGATTTTATTTGGGTCCTCTCTTTTTATTTTTTTTAATGAACCCAATTAGCAGTTTATCAATCTTGTTTATCTTTTCAAAGAACCAGCTCTTGGTGGCATTGATCATATATATATATATGTGTGTGTGTGTATATATATATAATTTTTTTTTTACTCTGTTTTATTTATTTATTTCTTCTTCCTTCTACTCACTTTGGGCTTTGTTTGTTGTT
>NW_005329368.1:0-806 GCF_000412655.1 Myotis brandtii | reverse complement strand
TGCTGTCTCATCTACCCAGTTATGCTGCTGGGGTTTAAACTCCATGCCCAAGACTGGTCTTCCTTTTGGCTGGTATTTTTATCTCAATAAAAGTTAGTTACAAAAAAGACTTGGAAGTTAAATTTTTTTGGTCTATCTGATATAAATGGAAAGAAATAATTGATTAGCAACATTCTCCATATTCCATTTCTTTTTATTTTAGTAAATTACCAGCAGCAGATCTTTTGTGAAGGGTTTCAGAAGTCATTTTGGATGGCACTGGTGTTTCAGAGTCCGCCTGGGGATTTATTGTGCCCTAGGCCAGTGCTCCTCAAAGTGTTTGGTCTGTAAACCGTTTGTTACCAGCCTACATTTAAGCCACACTTAAAAACCTATGTAGCAGCTTGACCTTGTCTCACGTAGTCATTGTACTTTACAAAAATATTGGCCTGCAGTGGACTGGGAAAAGCACCGAACTGGTTCTTTCCCACGGACAGTCAAAAAGCACTGTTCTAAAGCAAGCAGCTTTGAGGAGGAAGAACTTTAAAGAAACCATCTTTCCTTTACATTTATTTTCTCTCCATCAGGGATTTTGCATTGGAAGACATGGATCTTGCTGCCAATGAGATCAGCATTTATGACAAACTTTCAGAGACGGTTGATTTGGTGAGACAGACGGGCCATCAATGCGGCATGTCAGAGAAGGCAATTGAAAAGTTTATCAGACAGCTGCTGGAAAAGAATGAACCTCAGAGGGGGCCCCCCCAGTACCCTCTCCTTATAGCTGTGTATAAGGTAAAAATGGGTTCTGACTTGGCAAAACTTAG
>NW_005329367.1:0-448 GCF_000412655.1 Myotis brandtii | reverse complement strand
TCCGCAGCCTCAGTGGCAGCTGTTGATCAGCACTTGCTTCTTTCTCTCCTTCTTTCTTTCTTGGCTTTTCCAGAAGGGGGACCTTTCTTTCTCTCCCAGAGCTGCTGTTCAGTCCCAGAGAAAGGCCTGGAGATGCTGACTGGCATAGGAACCGAACAATCAAAATCAAATGTGGGTTCTGTGAAGAACCAATGGCTTCTTAGGAGGTGGAACTTTTAACATTGATTGGCATAGGAACTGGCCAATTCGAACCAAATGTGGGTGCTGTGAAGAACCAATGGCTATCTAGGAGGTGGAGCTTTTGACACTGACTGGCGTTGAAACCAACCAATCAGAACCAAATCTGGGTGCTGTGGGGAGTCAATGGCTGCCTAGGACGTGGAGCTTTTAATGCTGATTGGCATAGAAACCGACCAATCAGAAACAAATTGGCCAGCAGAGGAGGGCA
>NW_005329366.1:0-496 GCF_000412655.1 Myotis brandtii | reverse complement strand
TGCATTCTCTTTTCACTTTTCTGATGGTTAACTTTGAATTTTGTTGATGTACATTTTACCTATTTTGTCACTTGTTTTTGAGAAACCATTGCCTAACCCAAGGTCATGAAAATATATATCTATGTTTTCTGCTAAGAGCTTCATAGTTTTAGCTCTTATGTTTATGTCTATAATCCATTTTGACCTAGTTTTTATATGTGGTAGGAGGCAGAGATCCAAATTCATTCTTTTGTATGTGAATATGCAGTTGTCCCAGCACAAATTGTTTAAAAAACTATTATTTCCCCCCCACCCCCCATTTAATTATCTTGGAACTCTTGAAAGTCAATTGGCCATAAATGTAAGAGTTGATTTCTAGATTCTCAGCTCTGGTCCATTGATAACTATGTCTATCCTTATGTCAGTACCATAGTATCTTAATTAATTACTGGAGCTTTGTAGTAAGTGTTGAGATTGGGAACTGTGAGTCCTCTTTGTTCTTCTCTTTCAAGACTGT
>NW_005329365.1:0-488 GCF_000412655.1 Myotis brandtii | reverse complement strand
CCTCTTGGTTCCTCCCCCTGGCCTGCAGGCTCAGATCACTGGATGGTGAATAGGGAACCATGGGGAACCAGGGTGGGTGGCAGCAGCGGGGCGGGACTGGGGACAGGCAAGGGGAATAAGGTGGGTGGTGTCAGCTGGGCAGGACTGGGGACTGGCGAGCAGGCAGAAGATGGCCCTGATCGCAGGCTATGTCTAGGGACCCTACCTGCACACAATTTTGTGTGCTGGGCCCCTAGTTTAATATAATGTTACCAACTGTGAGTAATTTATAGTACTTTTAGTTTTAGAAGCATATTCAAATACATGTCATTTTATTTCAATATCATAAAATCTATTAAGATAAATATCATATGTTTTATATCTCTACTTCCCAGAAAAGAAAATTTAATTACAGAGAGGTGGGGGATTGTCCCAGATCTCAAAACTAGAGACTGCTGAAAGTTGGATTAAGTTCATTTCTTTTAACTAAAAATTCTGATGCTGTCACT
>NW_005329364.1:0-342 GCF_000412655.1 Myotis brandtii | reverse complement strand
CCCAGCCCCTTCCAGGCGGCGCTCAAGCTGGCGTCTTGTCCTGCAGCCCGCAGACCTGCCCCCGGGTTCCCATACTCCCGGCCCTTTCTTGGCGATGCCACCATCACCTTCGAGGGCCCGGGGCAGAGGGAGGAAGAGTGAGGGCTGCCCCTTCCAGGAAGCACATCTGTGCCTCCCGCACCCCCGGAGGGGACCCAAAAGTGAAAGGGTCCCCGGGTCCCTGAGCTCCCACCGCAGGCCCGGAGGAAAGGAGCAAGCACCCGGGGGGACTGCCGTGGGCAGCAGGGGCCTCGGGAAGGGGTCGCAGGATGGACATGGTGCCCATGCGGGAGTGGGCCCTGC
>NW_005329363.1:0-999 GCF_000412655.1 Myotis brandtii | reverse complement strand
AAAAAAAATGGCTTTGACTAAAGAAGATACCTTAGCATAGCTTGATTGGGTGAAAGGAAAGAGGAAACAATAGAAATGCATACATTAAGAGGAGACCTCCAAATTAAATGGGAACTTCTCAAAAGCTCTTTTACATCCGTTTTGTATCCTTGCTGGGGGCACACAATCCTATTAACCCAGGATGTAATAGATACTCAATGAATATTACATTTGGTAGCATTCCTTGGTTGAAAGATCGGCATTTTTCATTACTACATTGTCCATTTATCACAGGTGTTCTCCAGATTTTAGTTGAAAACATTGAATGTGTGAGAGATAGATAGCTGGTGCTTTATGAGGAGATGAAGAATGAGGCATTTTAGACTACTTGAACCCAAGTATATTTGAATCCAAGGAAATACTGCAGGATTGCGGTATACTGGCCAGACTGCTGCATTAAGAGCAACCCTTTTATTTTAGTTTTATGGGTCTTATTAGCAACAACAATCTTTTATTTTTAAAGACATGCTATGGTACAGGAAGAATTAATATGTCCTCTGTCTCCTGCTCCACCTTTCTTCTCTACCATCTTCCAGTTCTAAAATAAAATATATTGTAGTCTTACTGAATAAAGATGACAAAAGGAAGTATTTGATTTAAGCCAAAGCTGTCCATTACTTCATGTTAAGTTTTGTTACATTATTCACTCTCTTCTTTTTTCACTCTCTTCCATCTTCCCTATTTCTCTCTCTCTCCCTTTGTCTTTCTATCTATTTTTCCTTTTATCTTGTATAAACCCTTCACAAAAATGTAGACCAATGGAAAAGGAATGCAGAACACATAAAGTCAAATGTATTGTATTGTAGCTGAATAGATAGGATGGAGAAGTTTTCCAAGGAGTTCACCTTGGTTCTTTGTACGAGCCCATGTGAGACACATACATTTCTGAGTCTGTAGAGATAATCTGTATGCTGCCCTGATCCTGGAGTGCCCCAATTACAGGATTTCTTTGTGAGGTAT
>NW_005329362.1:0-341 GCF_000412655.1 Myotis brandtii | reverse complement strand
CATATGTCTCCTTTTCCCCCATTGGCCTCTCCCCAGCTACTCCCACCCCCTAGGACATGCCCTCACCCCCCTACTATCTGTGTCCATTGCTTATGCTTATATGCATGCATACAAGTCCTTTGGTTGATTTCTTACCACCCGCCTCATGCCTTCCCTCTGAGGTTTGACAGTTTGTTCAATGCTTCTATGTCTCTGGGTCTATTTTTGTTCATCAGTGTATGTTGTTCATTCCACAAATGAGCAAGATTGTATGATATTCATCTTTCTCTGACTGGCTTATTTCGCTTAGAATAATGCTGTCCAGGTCCATCCATGATGTTGTGAATGGTAAGAGTTCTTTC
>NW_005329361.1:0-247 GCF_000412655.1 Myotis brandtii | reverse complement strand
GAGAGGGAGAGAGATAGAAACATCAATGATTAGAGGGAATCAAATGATCGGCTGCCTCTTGCACACCCTGCACTAGTGATGGAGCCTGCAACCTGGGCATCTGCTCTGATCAGGAATTGATTGTGACCTCCTGGTTCATAAGTCCACACTCAACCACTGAGCCATGCTGGCCAGGCTGGATATATTCCCAGAAGTGGAATCACTGGATCTTAATGCAGTTCCACTTTTAATTTTTTGAGGTAACTCC
>NW_005329360.1:0-218 GCF_000412655.1 Myotis brandtii | reverse complement strand
AGGGCAACCAGGACAGCAGAGGAGGGCAGTTTGGGGCGACCAGGCCGGCAGGGAAGATTGGTTTGGGGCAACCAGGCAGGCAGGCTGGTGAGTGGTTAGGAGCCAGCAGTCCCAGATTGTGAGAGGGTGCAGGCCAGGTAGAGGGACTCGCCCTCCCCTTGTGCCTGAATTCCATGCACCGGGCCTCTAGTCCTATCTAATAGACAAACATGGTAATT
>NW_005329359.1:0-900 GCF_000412655.1 Myotis brandtii | reverse complement strand
CGACCCACAGGTTGAGAACCGCTGCCCTAGGCACTAGCTGACCTTTCCATCCAAGGATTTCCTCACCGTCCACGGATTTCTCACCAGCTGTGTTTAATTCGCCAGTTCCGGGTGGATATTAATTGATTCAGCTGTTCCTTCTCTGCTCTGTGAGAAGGCACAGGGGTCGTCGGCGTACTTGCGCCGCTTTGTCTCCTCCTGGACAGACTTTCTAGGCGCCTGCGGTCGGAGAGGCTGGAGTCTCGGTGTTCCTGGGTTCACAGCTGAGGTAGCTGGTCCCTGGGGGTTGTGGTTATAGGGTCCCAGGAGGTGTCCAAGGGTCTCCCCGGTTGAAGGTAAGGATGGGCTTCAGATCAGCGCCACTCTCCCCTTCAAGATGGCACAGTCTCTGTGCAGAGCCGTCTGCTCCGGGAGAGATTTCTGCAGCAGGAGAGGCTGCCCCACCAGGGGAGCCCGATCCGGCAGTCCCCAACAATTCCTTGGAATATAGCTCTTCCTCACTCACAATACATACACTCCCTGTACATCCACTCACTCTCCTTTTGTGCTCTCACTCACACACTACCTTGCAGCCTGCTGTCCTGTTGGCAGCCATCTTTAACTCTGGTGTCTTCATTTTCATTGCTGTATAGTATTCCATTGGATACACGTACCACAATTTAACTATACTTCTTTTGTGGGCATTTTATTTCCAGTTTGAGGCTATTACCAACTATAATGCTAACATGACCATATTCTGGAGCACATAAGTATGTCTTTCTGTAAAATAATTAGGAGTGAAATGTTTTGGTTGCAGGGTGTATGCATCTTAAACTTTATTAGATAATGACAAAACTATTTTCCAAAGTGAGTAAGTCAATTTACTCTCTCACCAGCAGTACCTGAGAATTAATCCCACTT
>NW_005329358.1:0-214 GCF_000412655.1 Myotis brandtii | reverse complement strand
CCGCAGGCCGACGATCTATCCACTGAGCCAAACTGGTCAGGGCCATATTTAATTTTTTGAGGAAATTCCATACTGTTCTCCATTATGGCTGCATCAGTCTGCATTCCCACCAGCAGTGTACTAGGGTTTCCTTTTGTCCACATCCTTGCCAGCATTTGTCATTTGTTGATGTGGGAACCCACTATATGGGAGAACATATTTGGCAATAATACAT
>NW_005329357.1:0-206 GCF_000412655.1 Myotis brandtii | reverse complement strand
GGCCAAGAGACATATAAAAACATGCTCAAAGACACTAGTCATCAGCAAGATGCAAATCAAAACAACAATGAGGTACCACCTCACACCTGTCAGAATGGCTATCATCAACAAATCGACAAACGACAAGTGCTGGCGAGGATGTGAAGAAAACAGAACCCTTGTTCCCTGCTGATGGGAATGCAGACTGGTGAAACCACTGTGGAAAA
>NW_005329356.1:0-263 GCF_000412655.1 Myotis brandtii | reverse complement strand
GTGGGGTTGATTGTTACTTCACCTCTTTCCTTTCTGGGTTTTTTAAATTGGGTCCTCTCTTTTTGCTTCTTGATGAGCCTGGCTAGAGGCTCATCAATCTTGTCTATCCTTTCAAAGAACAAACTCTTGGTTAAACATATTGATCTTTTGTATTGTTTTTTTGTTTGTTTGTTTTTGTTTGTTTGTTTGTTTTTTGGTCTGTATGTCATTTATTTTTGCTCTGATTTTTATTATTTTCTTCCTTCTGCTTACTCTGGGCTTTT
>NW_005329355.1:0-305 GCF_000412655.1 Myotis brandtii | reverse complement strand
GGTTGCTTCTTGTATGTTCCCTAACCAGGGATTGAACTGCAATCTTGGCTTACTGGGATAATGCTCTAACCAACTGAGCCATGCCTGCAAGGGCTGAAATGCTTTCTTGCCCTCTCACCCTTATTTTTTATTTAAAAAACTAGAGACCCAGTGCACAAAATTCATGCACACGTAGGGTCCTTAGACCTGGCCAGCGATCAGGGCCGATCTGTGGGGCAACCGGCGGGGCAATCGTGGGGGGCACCACTGGCACCCATTTTGGCCAGCCTGGTGCCACCCACTCGCCAGCCCTGCCCCCCACTGCT
>NW_005329354.1:0-206 GCF_000412655.1 Myotis brandtii | reverse complement strand
TCCTTTAATGTTTCTTTCTTTAAGCCTTGACAGACTGCTGTCATGAAAGAGGTAAATGTTCAGCTTTCAACGTGTTCTGGAACGGCTGTACACCAAAGAGTTCCTATTTCTTGAAGGTGGAAATAATTCACTGGTAAAATAGCTTGGGTTTAGTTATTTTTTAAATTTTTTCCATTGATTTTCAGAGAGTGGGAGGGGAGAGTAGG
>NW_005329353.1:0-246 GCF_000412655.1 Myotis brandtii | reverse complement strand
TCGGACTGGGGTCTGAGGGCTATTAAGGACCTTAAAGATTAGGTTAAGTTTACTGTAAAGGTGGTCAGGTCAGTGGCCTCTCAATCTGTGAGGCTGGATGTAGAGAGTGGGGGCATAGATTCAGAGTATGCCCTCAGTCCCTGCTGCCTCCCTCAGGGTTAGAATGGGTGCAGAAATAGAAGAGGCTGTTTTGGAGCTAACGGTCTCAAGATTTGGGCTCTCAGGGATAGGGGAGAAGGCGGCTGC
>NW_005329352.1:0-842 GCF_000412655.1 Myotis brandtii | reverse complement strand
TTGAAAGAACTTCCAGATCTGAGCTTTCTCAAATTTAGATTAGCTTTAGGGTCATATAACAAATAACAAGCCAGAAAAAAATAAAGTAGAAATGAAACAGCTGTGCCAAAGTCACATTCCAACTTTTAATAGTTTTCATTGAAAGAGTAAATTCTGGGACCCAAACAAGTTAGTCAAGCTTGTTACCAGTCCTATATGGCTTACATTTCCCTTGGATTCCTGCCAGGTGCAACATGGTGTGTACTGGCTGGCCCTTATTTTTTGCTGTAAGGTATATTGGAAGAAGAAGGTCTGGCCTGCTGGGTGGTGCAAAGTGCAAAACACTCACCAGTAGCTTAAATGCTGCCTCTGGCTTCTTCTTGTATTGAAACCGAGGCTGCTTGAGTTGCCAGCCCTGCTTTGATTAGTGTAAATTCCACTGGGCCTCTGAGCCCTTGTTAAGGGGAGGAGACTAATCCCACGGGAAAAATGAATCAAGGGGCTTGAAAGATGGTTGGTTTAACACCAAGAATTTAGTTTATCCAAAGGTTGACCTATTTACTTACTCATTTCTAAGCAAAACACATAGCCAACCTGGCCTATTGATTTAATCTCTATCTCATGATGTTGCAAGATTCTTTTCATATCCTGACTCATATACATTCACTGATTACATTACCTACTTTTAATGTTGAACCTAATATGTTTCACTTGGTTTGACTACAATGAAAAACAACAACATTGTATACTTATTTAAATATTGATGTTTCTCTCTCCTTTTCTCTCTCTCTCTCAAATCAATTAAAATAATTTTCAGAGTGTCTATTTTTCTTATCCTATATAATAAAAGCCTAATATGCTAA
>NW_005329351.1:0-243 GCF_000412655.1 Myotis brandtii | reverse complement strand
TGATTCCGGTCAAGGGGATGTACCTTGGTTGCAGGCTTCTCCCCGACCCCGGTCCTGGTTGGGCATGTACAGGAGGCCACCAATTGATGTGTTTCTCTCACATCGATGTTTCTCTGTCTTTCCCTCTCTCTTCCACTCTCCCTAAAAATCAATGGAAAGATATCCTCCGGTGAGGATTAAAAAAATAAAAAAGAGGCTCATGGACTAATGCCTGGTTCCATCCTGTACTAAGTGGAACTCTGC
>NW_005329350.1:0-240 GCF_000412655.1 Myotis brandtii | reverse complement strand
CATCCCTCTCACAATTTGGGACCACTAGCTCCTAACCACTCGCCCGCCTGCCTGCCTGCCTGCCTGATCGCCCCTAACTACCTCTGCCTGCCAGCCTGATCACCCCCTAACTGTCCTCCCCTGCCGGCCTGATCGCTTCCTAACTGCCCTCCTCTGCCGACCTGATCGCCCCCTAACTGCTCCCCCCTGCCGGCCTGATTGCTCCTAACTGCTTCTGCCTCAGCCCCTGCCACTGTGGCT
>NW_005329349.1:0-422 GCF_000412655.1 Myotis brandtii | reverse complement strand
GGCAAAGCCCCTGAAGGCGGCCACACAGCTGCACAGAATGCCCTGCAGCCTGTGAGGTACCAGAGCTGCGCCCCCCTGGGGGAGCTGACCCACCTTTGATCTCTACGAACCTCAGTGTCTTCTTCTAGAAAACGCAGTGGGTGATGTGCACCCAGGAGGACGGTGCAGCCAGCCCAGCACCTCCTCCTGGCACTGCACACACACAGGTGAGGCACAGGTCTCGGGCCTGGCAGAGAATGACTGCAAAGGAGGGGGGTCCCTGCCACAGGGAGCTCAGAGCAGCTGGGACTGTTCCTGCTGGGGTGGTGCAGAGCCGGCTCCCAGCTCAGCATGCACCTGTCACCACCACCAGGAGACCGTCACCCAGCTCACCAAGGACAGCCCCGTGTCTGCCTGTTGTCGGCGTAATTCACTCTCAGAGT
>NW_005329348.1:0-207 GCF_000412655.1 Myotis brandtii | reverse complement strand
TGGGGAAGGCCATTACCTGTACTTTGCACATGCTAGAAAACAACCCCTTATATTTACAGCTTTGAGAACATTTGTGTGTGTGTGTGTGTGTGTGTGTGTGTGTGTGTGTGTGTGTAGAGAGAGAGAGAGAGAGGAAATATAGCATGCATCACATGAAATCCTAATCCAAGAATGTATTTAAAATAACAAGTTCAACCTTCTACTGGA
>NW_005329347.1:0-208 GCF_000412655.1 Myotis brandtii | reverse complement strand
GTGGCGGGGGCTGAGGCAGAGGTGGTTAGGGGCGACCTGGCCAACAGGGGAGAGCAGTTAGGGGCAACCAAGCCTGCAGGGGAGGGCAGTTGGGGGTGACCAGGCCTGCAGGGGAGGACAGTTAGGGGTGACCAAGCAGGCAGATAGGTGAACGATTAGGAGCCAGCGGTACCAGATTATGAGAGGGATGTCTGACTGCCGGTTTAGG
>NW_005329346.1:0-328 GCF_000412655.1 Myotis brandtii | reverse complement strand
ACTGACGGCTTGGGCCCACTCCCCGTGGTTCGCTGCTGTCTGCGGGGCCTGCCTGCTCCACACCATGGTGATGGCCAAGCAGGCCCTGCTGGGTGCTGCCTGCTGGCACACTTGCCTGCTTGCGGGTCACCGCGGCAATGGCCAAGCAGGCCCTGCTGGCTGCAGACACTCCAGAGGCAGCAGAGCAGCGAGGCTTGATCCACTACCAGAGTGGGCGGATCCTGCCTCTCCGCTTGGTCCCCGTAACCCCTAGCTGGGCCGACAGGCCCAAACACTCCAGCGGAGGGGCCAAGGGGACTGGGCGCTGCCATCTTGTGGCTATGGGTGC
>NW_005329345.1:0-337 GCF_000412655.1 Myotis brandtii | reverse complement strand
CCCGGGCTCCCTTTTGCGAGGGAGGCCCTGCCCACCCACTGCAGCCCGCCAGTGGCCTGGGTCTCCCTCTGGGGGAAACTGTGGAGCCCCCCGATTGATCACCCGACCGGCCAGTGGCCTGGGCCTTCCTCTGCGGGGCGGTCATGGGGCGATGGCCGGGCCCCTGACCAATCGCATCGCACCCACCTTAGTTGGCCTGGTGCCATTGGGTGTCATAGCATGGTCCTGGATGGTCATCCGGATGGTTGTTCTGCTGTTCGGCCGTTCGGTCGATTAGCATATTACGCTTTTATTATGTAGGATTATATTAATCCATTAGTAATGTGGAACCATCCTT
>NW_005329344.1:0-329 GCF_000412655.1 Myotis brandtii | reverse complement strand
AGCCCCGATCCAAGGAGCAGCAGCCACATGAGCAGTCTGTGCACAACCAAGGAGCATAAGCCACATGAAGAGCCCACTCCTGTCCAAGGAGCAGCAGCCAGGCTCAGCCCGCCCCCACCTGAAGAGCAGCAGCCTCGTGATCAGCCCACCCCTGTCCAAGGAACAGCAGCTGGGAGAGCAGCCTCACTTAACAGCCAGAGGAGACACCACTGCTGCGAACAGCACCCACCAGAGGAGCCGCTGCCAACTGAGGAGCAGACACTACTGCGACCACTAGAGGGGCAACTGCAGTCCAAGGAACCACTGCCACCCAAGGAGCAGCCCCTGCA
>NW_005329343.1:0-299 GCF_000412655.1 Myotis brandtii | reverse complement strand
GCTGGTTTGCCCTGAAGGGTGTCCTGGATCAGGGTCATGGTTCCCTTGGGGCGCGGAGCGGCCTGGGCAAGGGGTCTGTGATGGTTTGCAGGCCGGCCACACCCCATGGGGTGAGGGTCCCCGCTGGGGGGGCGTGGCCAGCCTTGGTGAGGGGCTGAGGGCTGTTTGCAAGCTGGCTGGACCCCCTTCAGGGTGGGGGTCCCCGCTGGGGTGCCTGGCCAGTCTGGTGAGGAGCTGATGGCTGTTTTCAGGCTGGCCACAACCCCGGGCAACCCAGGCTCCCAGACCCTCCTTGAGCA
>NW_005329342.1:0-274 GCF_000412655.1 Myotis brandtii | reverse complement strand
TGGGTCAATTTCTGGGTTCTCTGTTCTGTTCCATTATTTTATATGTCTGTTCTGGTGCCAGTACTGGGCAGATTTGAGATCCACAGCTTGGTAATATAGCTTGATATCTGGTATTGTGATCCCTCCAACTTTGTCCTTCTTTCTTAGGATTGCTGTGGCTATTTGGGATATTTTTATTCCAGATGAATTTTTGGAGAGTTTCTTCTAGATCTTTGAAATATGCTGTTGGGATTTTAGTGGGGAATGCATTGAATCTGTAGATTGCTTTGGGTAG
>NW_005329341.1:0-233 GCF_000412655.1 Myotis brandtii | reverse complement strand
TGACCTCCAGCTGCACCTCTAACCAAAATACCTGGACCTGACTGGAACTTGAAAACAAGAACCAACACTAATCATCAGAGAGATTCAAATTAAAACCACAACAAGGTATCATCTCACACCTGTCAGAATGGCTATCATCAATAAATCAACCAACAACAAGTGCTGGTGAGGATGTGGAGTAAGGGGAACCCTCATGCACTGTTGTGGGAATGCAGACTGGTACAGCCATTGTG
>NW_005329340.1:0-1031 GCF_000412655.1 Myotis brandtii | reverse complement strand
CATTAAAGACACAAGAAAAGCATGAGGAGAATGAGTACACAAAGACAAGTAACAGATCACTCAGGATTTTGAAACCAGTCGGTAAAATTACTCGATAGTGTTTTAATCATGATGACTCATGCAATTGACCTTTCATTTTTACTCGTTTTAATTTTGAAACAAGTGTGCAAATATAAGCTAATAGTGTAGCTAAGCAAATTATTCATTGCATTTGAAGAAGCACTCCAGAAAATTTTAAAATGGGATCAGAGTTCTGACAAAAAGTTCCAGAAACGTATTGAGGAACAACGAGCAGCGTTCCCTCACTGCATAGTCAGCATGGCCCTTGTGACACGGCTCTTGGAGAGCTTTCACAAACATGTATTGAGGGCTTCAGAAAGAAGTGAATGTTCCCCCTCAGTTCCTTCTGAGCCTTCTGGATTCAGATCAGAGCCCGATCCCTGGATCTGCCCAGGATCCAAGAGGGGCTCTCCAGAAAGACAAGAAAAGTTATGGCTCCTTTCCATGTTAATTTTCATGTGCTTCCTTACACTGCTATTTCCATAACCCTAATGAAGCCAGGAGCCAAGTAGTCTGGTCACAGACCAGTGTTGGAGTAAAAAAATTCCCTCCAAAAACCCGAGTAACTTCAAAATAATTGAAGTTCTTTGTATATATTTCTTAAACACAGTAATAGAGACACTTGGCCCACAGCAATATTCTTAAAAATCTCCTTTGCTTTCCCATCTAGTTCCCTTAATCTCCAGCGTCTTTCTCTTCAAATCTTCCTGAAGAACTCCTCCCCAGCCATAGGCTGAACAGTCAGAGCCACACTCTGACAATGGTGAGCCCTTCCCAGGTGACCAGGCAGGCGAAGCGCTTGTGGTGAAGAGCCCTCTGTGATGGGCAGGAGCGGGGAAGCCTGGGCACTCATGCCTAAATCATTCCCATCCCATCTACACTACCTTTCATGAATGTGTGCAGCGGGGGAACATTGGTCTGCAGAGGGAACTCTAGCCTTACACTGACAGGTTGCTTAGGCCCATGTTGAT
>NW_005329339.1:0-4029 GCF_000412655.1 Myotis brandtii | reverse complement strand
GCATGCTTTGTATGCTTGGAAGGGTCCCACAGGGGTGCTCAGTGTGACTCTGGGAAAAAATGTCAAGCGTCGAACTGTAAGCGTAGCCATCATACGCTCCTTCACCAAGAGGCTCCCATGGACCATAAAAAGGTGTTTCGCACCGCTGCGTGTAGGGAACCTAGGGTGTTTGTAGGAACCGTGCCAGTCTGGGTCGATACGCCTAAGGGACCGACTCGCACCCTAGCTTTGATAGACAATGGCTCGGACACCTCTTTGGTTCGAGAAGACTTCATCGTTGAACACGGCTTGCAGGGTCACCCCACTCGACTGACCATTGACACGGTCGGGGGTAAGACTGTATTGAATACCACAGTGAACCGATTAAGGCTATGTTCTCCCTCGGGGTCGATCGAGGTAGGTGAAGCGTATGCAGTGGATGATCTGCCGGTGCATCGACCATGCAATATCGCTCATCTGGCCCAACAATGGAATCACCTTAATAATATAGAGTTTGACTCCATCGAGGATAGCAAGGTTTCCTTGCTGTTGGGTTGTGACGTTCCCCAGGCTCATCAGGTTCTAGAGCAGAGACTCGGGGGGAGTGGTGAACCCTTTGCGACAAGAACGGTGTTTGGGTGGATGCTGTGTGGCCCTGTAGGGAGGAAAGGAGGCCACCATCAAGTTAAACTCATTGGTCAGGATGACATTGCCTTACGGGAGGACATCAAGGCTCTGTATGATCGGGAATTTGCAGATACGTCCTCTCTAAAGGAAGAGCGGTCTAGAGAGGATGACGTAGCTCTACAACGAGTTGCTTCTGGAACAATAAGGGTTGCTGGGCACTATGAGCTTGCTCTCCCTTGGCGTGTTGATCCACGTTGTCTTCCAGATAACTATTTGATGGCCTATAAGCGGTGGCAGAGTCTGGCTAGGCGGTTCAAAGCCGACTCAAACCTGTTTGAGAGATACAAGGAGGTCATTCATCAGCAGGTAGAGAAAGGGTACTGTCAATTGGTGCCGCAGGGCGATTGCCCCGAGACACACTTGAAGTGGTACCTACCCCACCACCCGGTGGTTAATTCAAAGAAGTTGCGAGTGGTTTTGGATTGTGCTGCGAAATATTCCGGAGTCTCTCTGAACGATCAGCTTCTTTCGGGTCCAGACTTGACTACTAAGCTGTTAGCCGTGCTGTTGCGTTTTCGTCTCAATCCTGTTGCCTTGTCAGCTGACATTAGGGAGATGTTCATGCAAGTGCGTCTCCCATCTCGAGAGCAAGGTGCCTTTCGGTTTCTATGGACCGATAACCTCTCTGATGAGCCCCCTCTGGAATACCAAATGAAGTCTCATCCGTTCGGTGCGCGTTCTTCACCGTTTTGTGCGAACTTTGCTTTGCGGAAGACGGCAAAGGACTTTGGGTGTATGTTCGACGACCGGACCGTCCAGGCAGTAGAGGACAACTTCTACGTTGACGACTGCTTAATTTCCTTCCGTACGGTTGAAGAAGCAGCACGCTTCGTGGATCAAATAAAGAGGTTATTAGGGCACGGCGGATTCGCTCTGGCAAAATGGCGGAGTAACACACCTGCACTATTGGAGGGAGTCACTTGCCCAAAGGTGTTGAATTCGACGAAGTCGACTACTGAGGGTGCTGGCATGGCCCACGCGCTGGGTGTAGCGTGGGATTCGACCAGAGATGTACTATGTTGGGATTTCATTTTCCCTCACAAACCCAAAACTAGGCGAGGTTTGCTTTCTTGCATATCTTCCCTGTATGATCCCTTGGGGGTAGCCTCCCCTTGGTTGTTGCCGGGGAAAATACTGCTACAAAGCCTCTGTAAATCGTCATTGGGCTGGGATGACTTGATTCCAGATATATACGTACAAGCATGGGAAAATTGGCTGAGTAGTCTCCAAAGTGTAGGCAGTATCCATGTTAACCGTTGCATGAGTCCGTCTTGGGAATATGACGACGCTAGCGTTAGTCTGCACGTTTTCAGCGATGCTTCCGAGTCCGGTTACGGAGTAGCAGCTTATGCAGTTTTCCGGAAGGCGCAATCATTTCACAGCACTATAGTCTTTGGCAAAGCCAGGGTGGCACCTATGAAGAATGTCTCTGTACCTCGGCTAGAACTGACAGCGGCAACACTGGCCGCGCGTGTGGGTCAACAGGTTAGTAGCATGTTGCCAGGCTACTTTGGGCTGACCTATTTCTGGACTGATTCTACGATCGTGCTATACTACATTCATAACAGGTCGACTAGATTCAGTACTTTCGTTGCGAACCGCCTTACCGTGATTCATGACTTGTCTACTGAGGCGCAATGGCGGCACGTTGACTCCAAAAACAACCCTGCCGATAAGGCTTCACGAGGAGTCCTTGGTAATGGGGGGAAGGAACTTTGGCTGTATGGTCCACAATTTATTCGGCGCGAACCTGCTTGCTGGCCAGTATTTAAGCCGGAGTTGTCGGGGGCTGTTAATATAGAGCTTAAGTCGTCCAAGGCCGTTATGTGCATGACTACGACGGAATCCGTGTCTCAGTTCCTCAACTATTACTCAGGATGGACGAGACTACTGAGAGCCGTAGCTTGGATGAGACGATTTTGTGATTATCTTAGGATCGTCAGGGGTGGTAATGGCTCGATAATGCTGCGCTTGGGAAGTGTACGCGTGGAAGAATTGCGAGCGGCTGAAAGGGTCGTTATTCGTTTGGTTCAGCGCACACATTTCGCTAAGGAATGGAAGGTACTTCATCGTAGTACGGACAAACCGTTCTCACGAGAAAGCAGCATTAGACGTTTGTCACCCTTTCTGGTGGATGAATTAATTAGGGTGGGCGGTCGACTTGATGCAAGGAACTGTTCCTTCGAGATGAAACACCCTGTTATACTGCCAAAGGGACATCACATAGTCACATTGTTAATAAGGCATTACCACCAGCTTGAGGGTCATGCGGGTTGGCAACACGTATTGAACGTGTTAAGGAACAAATTCTGGATTGTGAAGGGTGGAGCGGCAGTCAAGGCAGTAGTTGGTGGTTGTTTGAAATGCCGCAGGGTTACCGCACCTATGGGGGAGCAGTTGATGGCGCCGCTTCCCGAAGTGAGAATAACGCCTGGTTGGCATCCCTTTGATCACGTGGGCTTGGATTACTTTGGTCCATTATTGGTTAAAAGAGGACGCGTCATCGAAAAACGATTTGGCTGTGTCATTACGTGCCTTAAGTCTCGTGCAGTTCACCTGGAGGTTGCGCATTCGTTGACTACCGACTCATTTATGCTGCTTCTTAATAGGTTTGTAGGCCGACGAGGTCCACCTTCAGACATCTACTCGGATAATGGATCCAACTTTTGCGCGGCGGACAAGGAAATTAAACGGCTTATAGAAGGTCTTGATCATACGTTGATAGGTGACCAGCTAGCGTCTAAGAATATCAACTGGCACTTTAATGTGCCCTTGGCCAGTCATCGAGGTGGTGTGTGGGAACGTCTAATTCGTTCTATTCGGCGTATCCTTGCTGCCATCTGTGACGAACAGCATCCCGATGACGAGACGCTGCTAACTCTGATAGTAGAGGTTGAACGGGTTATGAACAACCGTCCGCTGGTACCAGTATACACGGATGAGTCAGCTGTTCCCGCATTGACACCCAGTGATTTGTTATTGTTACGGCGGAACGAGGGTCTGGTCGACGATCCAGACATTGTTTTGCGATACTCTAGAAGATGGAGACAAGCAAAGGAACTGGCTAAGGCTTTCTGGAAACGATGGGTCAGTGAGTACGTGCCCCTGCTGCAGAAGAGGCAGAAGTGGATGAATCGAACCCGATGTTTCAAGGTAGGCGACGTAGTCATGATAATAAATGAAATAGGCCGCAGTGGTCGATGGCCTCTCGGAGTAGTTACTGACGCGATCGTGTCCGATGATGGGCTGGTGCGTTCCGTACAGGTCAGAACTGAAGGTGGAGAGTTTCGCAGAGATATTAGATCACTCAGTCTTTTAGAGGGTAGTGAGTCTATTACGGTGGAGCAACAGCGTTTAGGGGGG